>NW_024070195.1:37865489-37872064 GCF_014754425.2 Oryx dammah | reverse complement strand
CCTGAGGCAGGGCTGTGTCTCCCTCAGACTGGGGCTCCCTGAGGCAGAGCTGTGTCTCCCCTCAGACTGGGGCTTCCTGAGGTGGAGCTGTGTCTCCCTTCAGACTGGGGCTCCCTGAAGCAGGGCTGTATCCCCTCAGACTGGGACTCGCTGAGGGCAGGGCTGTGTCTCTTTATTTTTCTCAGGAGCTCTGTGCCCACTTTATAGCTGAGGTCTACTTTGCTCAAGGAGGTGGACCTGAGTTCTAAGAATCAGAAATCTCAGGGGTGGCTGTGGGTCTGCCAGGGCCATAGCTTATCAGCACCAAACATTGTCTGAATGAGATTTGAGGCAGGGACATGGAAATCATGTGTTCAGTTCAGTCACTCAGTTGTATCCGACTCTTTGCGACCCCATGGACTGCAGCATGCCAGGCCTCCCTGTCCATCACCAACTCCTGGGGTTCACTCAGACTCATGTCCATTGCGTCAGTGATGCCATCAAACCATCTCATCCTCTGTTGTCTTCTCTTCCCGCCTTCAATCTTTTGCAGCATCAGGGTCTCTTCCAGTGAGTCAGTTCTTCACATCAGGTGGCCAAAGTATTGGAGTTTCAGCTTCAGCATCAATATTTCCAGTGAATATTCAGGACTGATTTCCTTTAGGATGGACTAGTTGGATCTCCTTGCAGTCCAAGGGACTCTCAAGAGTTCTCCAACACCACAGTTCAAAAGCATCAATTCTTCAGTGCTCAGCTTTATTTATAGTCCAACATGACTCACATCCATACATGACTACTGGAAAAACCATAGCTTTGACTAGATGGACCTTTGTTAGCAAAATAATGTCTCTGCTTTTTAATATACTGTCTACGTTGGTCATAACTTTTCTTCCAAGGAGCAAGTGTCTTTTAATTTCATGGCTGCAGTCACCATCTGCAGTGATTTTGGAGCCCCCAAAAATAACATCTATCACTGTTTTCCCATCTATTTGCCATAAAGTGATGGGACCAGATGCCATGATCTTAGTTTTCTGAATGTTGAGTTTTATGCCAACTTTTTCACTCTCCTCTTTCACTTTCATCAAGAGGCTCTTTAGTTCTTCTTTGCTTTCTGCCATAAGGGTGGTGTCTTCTGCATATCTGAGGTTATTGATACTTCTCCCGGCAATCTTGATTCCAGCTTGTGCTTCATCCAGTACAGCGTTTCTCATAATGTACTCTGCATAAGTTAAATAAGCAGGGTGACAATATACAGCCTTGACGTACTCCTTTCCTGATTTGGAACCAGTCTGTTGTGCCATGTCCAATTCTAACTGTTGCTTCCTGACCTGCATACAGATTTCTCGGGAGGCAGGTCAGATGGTCTGGTATTCCCATCTCTTGAAGAATTTTCCACAGTTCATTGTGATCCACACAGTCAAAGGCTTTGGAATAGTCAACAAAACAGAAGTAGATGTTTTTCTGGAACTCTTGCTTTTTCAATGATCCAACAGATGTTGGCAATTTGATCTCTGGTTACTCTGCCTTGGAAATGGTGTGGCCTTATAGCAAAAGTGTGGGTTTGTCAAACTGCATTCCAGGGTGGCTAAGAGGAAAGGCTGAGGCAGGGCCTGGGCAGGTCCCCTTTGTGACCTCTCCTGTTCCTGGGTGAAACGGACACGTGTGGCAGGAGAGGAAGACCCGAGTGTGTGTGTGTATGTGCATGTGTGGAGGGGTCACAGGGTCGACCCCCGGGTGGGGAGGGGGCAAGGCAGCTGGCCTTGGGTCGAGGCTCACCCCGTGTATCCGCTTCAGTGCTGCAGGGTCACGTCTACCGGTTCTGCACCGCAGACGGCCTATGGCTGCACAAGGACAACTCAAGCCTTCCCTGGAGGGACCTGTCCGAGTGTGAGGATTCCAAGCGAGGCGACCGCGTGAGTTGAGGAGGCAAGGGAGGGGGCAGCAGGGGGCCAAGTTCATGGGAGCAGGGACCCGGGCCATCTGGTGGGTAGGTCTGTCTCCACCTGCACACCCCCCTGCCTCTGGGGCTTTGCTCACCACGCCTTCTGGACACAAGTGGTGTGTCTTCACCTCTCTGGCCTCAGAACAAGGTCCTTGAAATCCAGGGACCGTCACCATAGGTGATTCCCTTCTTCAGTTCCGGGATCCCAGTGGGGCTGAGTCTCCCTGTCCCCCGGGTAAGCAGGCTGTGGGAGAGGAGGGTCATGGGCACCCCCTGTACGCCATGTCCCCCGTGTGCACACAGAGCTCTCCAGAGCGGCAGCTCCTGTCTCTTTACGTCATCTACACAGTGGGCTATGCGCTCTCCTTCTCCGCGCTGGTCATCGCCTCGGCCATCCTCCTGGGCTTCAGGTAAGGGGGCTGCTTCTGCCTGACCTGTCCTCTGTCCCCATATAGAGGAAGGGGCACCAAACTGAAGCGACAGCATAGCAGGGTCCTCTCCTAAGAGATGTCCAGCGAGGCCACACCGTAGACTCTGAGGCTGAAAACACAGCCCACAGCACTGTGTACTTAGGCTAATCTGTACCGTGTACATGTGTGCATGTAATACTGCAAAAAAGGAAAAGCAAACACATGCCTCACGCCTTCATGGTGGTTGATGGGAGGAGAGGAGGTCCTCTCCCATGAGCCTATGTCTCAAACAATGGGGAGTTCAGTATGATTTTAAGAGACCTCAGCAGGTTAGCGATTCTGCTCTCTTTGGAGTTTGTCAGCTCCCATGGAAAATTTCTTCCCCAGGTCTACCCATTCCTTTCAGAGTACCAGGCCCTTCCCACGCCCTCTGCACTGATGGCGGTGGGCCAGGTTCAAGGGCAGGAGGATTTCCAAGGGCTGGGAACTCAGGACACCAGCCAGCAGGAGCAGGAGAGGTGGCATTCCTCCTGCGTCCCCATGGCTTCTGGCACAGTCAGGGCTGGGCACACAGTCAGTGCTCCATAAATACATTCACTCAAGAATAGTCTCCCCTTTTAGTAGGAAACATTTAGAAATCTGAAAATACAGTGTCTGGGACTATAATCACCTGTGCACACACCCCGAAGCCCAGGAACTAGAGCCCAGTGGCAAGGTTAAGTTTCTCAGGATCACCCTTCCTCCCCACCAGAAGAAACTCCTCTGGGGCTGCTTATAATTCTGATGCCTCTCTCTATACTTTTATTGCATTTCTAAGTATCTATAAAACCATATAGCATGGATCTTGCGTATCTTTAATGGCATGTTGGGCATACCTTTCAGCAGTGTTATTTTTGGCCTGATGTATTTTTGTGAGGTTCATTCACAAATGATACAGGTGGTTCTGTTTCATTCATTTGAACCATCACTCCATTGTATGATATATTGCAGTTTATTTGTTGTCCTTTTACTGGACATTTGAAGTGTTTCTCTCTTTCTTCTTTTCTCAATTATAAACATTGCTAAGATGAACATGCTTACCCATGACCCCCTGTGCGTGGCTCCAGGGGCACATGCCTCTGATTCGAAGTGCCTGGTCTGAATATGACCTGATGTTGCAAATGTATTAGGTGTTGTGAAGTTGTTTTCCAAAGTGGTCAGGCCCGTTTGCCCTCTTACTGGTAATATATGAGAGTTCCCTTGGCTTAACATCCTCACCAATATTTCCTATATTTAGACTTAATTGTTGCTAATCTGAAGTGTCTGAAGTATCTCATTATAATTTTAATTTGCATATCACTGATTCCTAGAGAGATCCAGCAGACTTTTTATGTTTCATTCTGTGAATTGCTTGTTCATATCCTTGACTTACTTTTTTATTGGGTGATTTAGTTTTTTCTTCTGATTTTAGGCATTCCTTATATATTCTGGATAGCAATCCAGGATATATCGTCTCAGTCTGTGGTTTATTTTTTCACTTACTGTATGGTGCCTTAATAATTTTAATGGAATGGAATATATCAATGTATCTGATTCTATTGATAAACAAAAGTCTTAATTTTAACAGAGTGAAATATATCAAGTATCTGATTCTGTTGATAAACATACTTCATCAGTAAGTGTTATCAATTAATAAAAATTCATTTTTCCAGTGATAAAAAAATTTATCAAAATTTTTCCCCCCAAGGCCAAATTTCTTTATGGTCTTAAGAAAGCTTTCCTTATCCTAGCATTATAAGTTTTACACATCCCTTATGGCTTTTTGGTGAACCTGGAATTTATTTTTGTCTATAGCAAAAATAAGAGATTTAATTTCATTTTTCCACATATGCATATAGTTAATTGCATCAGGACCACTTATGGATAGCCCCCTTCCCCCCCCTGGTTTCTGCTGTGTGGCAAGCCTTATCTATACCTGGGTGGGTCTCTGTCACCTGGATTGTTTTCCATTGGTCTACTTACCTGTAACCACGGTGCCCTAACTACTTAGATTCATCAGAAAATCTTGGTTTTCTTACAGCAAGGGCCCTACATCATGATTCTTTAAGAATGTCTGTACTATTCCTGGCCCTTGGCTCTTAAAAAACCAATACAATATTGTAAAGTAAAAAATAAATAAATAATAATAATAATAAATTAATTTATTTATTTTTACCACAATGCATACCATGTGGGATCTTAGTTTCCCCAACCAGGGATTGAATGCATGTCCCCTGCATTTGAACCACAGAGTCTTAATCACTGGACTGTCAGGGAAGTCCCCTTGGCTCTTGTTATAAGTTTTGTTTTTTTTAACTTTTCATTTTATATTGGAGCATAATTGATTAACAGAACTTATTTACAAAAGAGAAACAGGCTCACAGACTTAGAGCACTTATGGTTACCAGGGAGGAAGTGTGGGATAGTTAGGGAGTTTGGGATTGACGTGTACACACTGCTATATTTAAAATGGATAACTGGGACTTCCCTGGTGGTCCAGTGGTTAAGACTCTATTCTTCTAATGCAGGGGCCCTGGTTTGATCCCTGGTTGGGGAATTAAGATCCTACATACTGCACATCATGGCCAGAAAAATAAAAATAAATAAACAAAATGGATATCCAACAAGGACCTACTGTATAACACATGGAACTCTGTTCAATATTCTATAACAACCTAATTGGGATAAGAATTTGAAAAAGAATCGATACATGAAGTGCATAACTGAATCACATTGTTCTTTATAAGTTTTTTTAAAATTCCATCAAAAGAAAAACCAACACTGTTGGAATTTTTATTAGAGTGAATTTAATTTATTGGTAAACATGAAGAGAATCAACACTTTCAAGATAGTGTCTCTATCCATGAATCTGGTGACTCTTCCATTAATTTGAGTCTTCTTTAATTATTTTAAGCAAGGTTTACCTGTATTCTCCATAGAAATTATGCCATCTTCTGTTAGACTTATTTTCAGGTACTAATTAAAAATAGTGCAAATGAATTTTTAAATTTACTTTTTAATTGTTTATTGCCGAGGTACATAAACATACATATCAGCAATCTTATTGAATAAACTCTGATTAGTTCTACTACTTTGTGTGTTGATTCTCTTGGATTTCCTGTGAAGGTCATCTACAAACAGTGACAACTTTGTGTCTTTATTTCTAATTCTTATCCATTTTTCCCCTTGCCTTCTTACAGTGGCTAGGATTGGTAGTACAAAGTTAAGTAGATGTGATATAAGTAAACCTTACAGATAGATAGTCCTTATTTTGTTCCTGATTTAAAGGAAATCTTTTTAAAATTTCTCAGTTAAGAATGAGGTTGGCTCCTTTTTTTGGCTGGACAGCCCTTATTGGGTCAAGAAATGTCCTCATATTTTCAGTTTGATTTTACACGAAAGGATATTGAAGTTGTATCCAGGACTTTTTGAATTCCTGCCACGTGCTTAGCCCCAATCTGTCACTGTAAGGCAGCCTGGAGGCATGTTAGACATGGGCTGCCATCAGGAAGCCAAGCAAGTTCTCAGTGGGAAAAGTGGTCTTCATCCAGATCACTTGGATTACACGTGACTTTGTAGAAGGGAAGATGCTGCAGAGAAAAGGATAGTATGTAGCTGAGGGTGGGGTGGCAATCACCACACAGCTGAAGGCTTCATGGACAGGCAGGATGTGAAATCCAAAGGATTTTCAAGATTATGGGAAGTGAGGGCATCTTGGAGGAAGAAAGACAGGAGCATAGTCCCAGGGACAGACACATGCCTGAGAACCAGGGCCCTTGGAGCAGAATTGTCGGTCATCATGCCAGGGAAGGCCCTGCTTTCTCCTGCAGACACCTGCACTGTACCCGGAACTACATCCATCTGAACCTCTTTGCATCCTTCATCCTCCGAGCACTGTCCGTCTTCATCAAGGACGCGGTCCTCAAGTGGATGTACAGCACGGCCGCCCAGCAGCATCAGTGGGATGGGCTCCTCTCTTACCAGGTGTGTGGTGTGTCCAGGGAGGGCTTGGGGAGGGTGGATGGTCTGTGAAGGGCAGGCTTCCCTACCCAACCCAGGCCTGGCACAAAGGAAGGCAAGAGCTGCTCTGACCTGGTCGTCAGGAAGCCCTCAGTGTGATGAGAGAGGCGGTCCACTCTGGGGAGCCCCCAGCCTGATGGGAGAGGCTGTCCACCCTGGGGAGCCCGCAGTCTGATGGGAGAGGCTGTCCACCCCAGGGAACCCCA
>NW_024070195.1:37628348-37865479 GCF_014754425.2 Oryx dammah | reverse complement strand
GTCCACTCTGAAGAGTCCCCCAGTCCAGTCTGATGGGAGAGGCTGTCCACTCTGCAGAGTCCCCCAGTCCAGTCTGATGGGAGAGGCTGTCCACCCCAGGGAGCTTCCAGTCTGAGGAGGGAGAGACTGCCTGCCCATAGAGAGAGTACTATTTGACTCCGGGGAGTGGTTTTTGGAGACAGACCTGGGTTTGAATTCTAGTTCTACCACTTACTCGTTCGCAGGCATAAGTTATTTACTTCTCCGAACTTCAGTTTTCTCACCGGTATGGGGATAATTAGTCTCATTCCTCCAGGATAGTGAGGACCCCATGAGCTAGATAGAGCAGGTCAAGGTCTTAGCGCTGGCCCGGGCGGGAAGGTGTCAGCTGTGTCGTCCTGTATTCGCTCTAGCAGGATAGCAGCTGGGGTGGGACCAGGAAGGAGGTCAAGAGAGGCAGGGGCCAAGCTGTTGTCCCCTGGGGACCCTTCCTCTGCCCCCAGGAGTCTCTGGGCTGTCGCCTGGTGTTCCTGCTCATGCAGTACTGTGTGGCGGCCAACTACTACTGGCTGCTGGTGGAGGGGGTGTACCTGTACACGCTGCTGGCCCTGTCCGTCTTCTCCGAGCAGCGCGTCTTCAGGCTCTACCTGAGCATTGGCTGGGGTAAGGACGCCGCCATTCATCTCACCCCTACCCCGACTGAGTGCAGCGGGTGGGAGACCCTGATCCCTCTTGGAGCTGCTGCCTTCAGGCTACCCAGGGGGCCAACCCGGTACTCAGAACATACGGCTGAGCCAAGGGGTAGGGCCCCCTTGGAGAACCCCCTCCTGGGCACAGGACTCGCTGTCCAGCCTCTTTGCCTTTGCATGACTCTCCCCCCTTAATGGAAGCAGAGGCCTTTGCCTCTCTGGCCAAATACACGACACACACCATTGGCCGTCATGGTACCAGTCTCAAAGATCCCGGCCCCTAAGACCCTTGGGGGACAGAGCCCCACACCTAGTCCTGGGCACCCCAGCCCTGAGGGAAATGGACAGTCCTGGGTCTCAGGGTGGGGGTTGCTGGGTGTGGGGCTGAGGGGCATGGCTCTGTCACCTGACGAAGAAGAGGAGAGCTTTGAGCTGAGTGAGGGAGTGGGAGAGGGTCAGCCGGAAGCCAGCTGAGCAAAGGGTGGACCCCGGAAGTGCCTGGAGCCCAGCTGGAAATGTTCTAGCCAAAAAAGTTTGCCGAGAACCACTGTGTCTTTTTTTTTTGCTGGAACATTTCTGGTTGTGCTTCTGCCTCTCTCCACATGGGATTCCAGTTAGAATGGTGTGGGGTGGGGCAGGGCTGAGGCACCCATCCTAGCAGCACCCACTACCAGCCTCCACCCCCGACCTCCACCCTCTACCCCAGAAACAGATGCAACAACACTTCCTCTGGAGGGGTCCTCGGGTACCAACCTGGGATGCAGCCAGGAGCAGGCAATCTCTGGGCCTCTCGCACCAGAATGGGACCCACTCTCTTCCCATTTCCATGCTCCCCTTTTAGTTCCCCCCTTTCCCATACTGGCTGTTTCCCCTGAGCCCCTGCCAGGCTATGCCTGGTCCCACCCGCCTCCTTGGGAAGTGCCCTGGGTTCCTGGCCCCTGGTTCTGGGCTCTGTCTGGTTCCCCTCAGCCACCCTGCCCCATCCTCAGACTTCATCCCTTGTTGATGATGCTCTTTGGCTCCTTTGTTCCGTAGGCCCTGCTGCAGAAGAGCATCTGGAAAGGGGCTTTGATCAGTGTCCTGAGGGCGAGGCAGTAGAGAGCAGGCGCTGGGCGCAGGCCTCCTGACTCCCAGGCCCTGGGCCCCATTGCCTGTCACGCTGGATTTTCTTTAGCCCTGAGGGCCCAGCCAAGCAAACTCAGGTCCCCGCAGTGGGCAGGTGGGCCTGCCCTCAGTGTACAGCTCTTTCCTACTACCCTTCCTCCCCTCTTCCACCAGAGCCCAGCCCTTCCCTGCTTGGCTTCCTCCCCTCCCAGGCCTCTTCATTCTGCAGGGGCATCAGACTGGTAGTGGGCAAAGCTGAAGAACCCTGCAGCCAACTGGAGGGGTGGGTGGAGTTAGGCCATGAAGGGGAGCTCCGGGAAGGAGGTCCTCAGAGTGGGGGACTGTTTCTGTCCATTCTGGGAAATAGCATCAGCGCTGGAGTGCTGTCACCATGGTGACCTGAGGGCAGAAGCAATGGAAGGAACGGTGTGATGTGTGCAGAGGCGCATGGGTGGTGGGTGGAGACTTTGGGTGCCTGGGACACACAGTGTTCCTGTGTGTCTCTGAGTGGGCAATGAGGGAGGGGGCAATGAGGGAGGGGGCAGTGAGGGAGGGGGTTCCAGTCTTTTCCCATCATCTCATGCCCCAGCTTGGGACCCAGAGTCTGGGGGAGCAGAAAGGCAGGACCCAGGGGGACCCCCTCTTCCCACTCAGATCATCCTTTTCTTGAGGAATTGGGATGGGGAGATACAGAGAGACAGAGGAACAAAGACAGAAGGACAGACAGAGTCGCTGAGAGCCCAGAGCTCTGCTGTGATGCTAGGAGGCTCTCGGCACAAGTGGGATGCTTGGGAAACATATGCAAATGCAGGAATTAAAATTAGGATGCTGATACAGCGGGGGAATCCCCAAAAGGCATGTCAGGCTCTGCTGTTGTCCATGGGTGGCCGGACACTCCCATAACCCACCAGAAGGAGGCCTCTCAGGGGGGAGGCGTGTGACATACGAGGAAATCATCACTTTTCGGAGCCAGACTGTGTGTCTTCATTCAAGCCTTTTTCTCCAGCCTGTCTTGTTGATTTTCTAAATGGGAGAAAGATGAAGCCAGCAGGGAGTGTGTAATGTTTGCAAGCAGCAGAGCTGTGCCTGCATTTTTTTAAGACTTGGTTAAGGAGATACTGATGCATGAATGAAGTTCACCAGGTCTGGTTTGTAACATGAGTGAGCTCCCCTGTGGGGTAGGGTCTCAGAAAAAGGCCAGCAGGGGTTGGGGATGTCGAAGACAGAGGCGTCCAGATGTGTGTGTGGCTCAGGGCATTGGCCTGTTCTGGCCTGGACAGCTTCCCCTGTCTCCCTGATACACTGACTCTTTCATTCACTCACTCCATTCTCACTGGGCGTCTTCTACGTGCAGGCTCTGTGTTATGTGCTGGAGCCTTGGGAAGCTGTCTGCCTCTTGTTCAGTCTCACGAAGGCCTGTTACTAAAGCAACATGGATGCTGGGAGGTCAGGGTTATGTAAAAATAAATAGCTAAGGAGAAGGCGATCTGATGACCACGCTGGTCAGCCGTGAGCCACGTTGCTTCCTCCATGCTTGACCATCTGCACAGTCAAGTACAGTTGCTCCGGGCGTGCAAGCTGCTCGGCAGCTGCTGTTGAGTGGATATCCATGTTGAGGATGTGGGTGATGGCCGCAGGAAAGCTGATGAGGTGGGTTCTGCCCTGGAAATGCGCTTCCTGAAGCCACACATGCATACACATAGACTCCCCGCCACCACCTCACACACATCCTGTCCACGCACCTTTAGACCCACACTCTTATTCCTCTCGGACACCTACATCTCCATCCCTGAGAGGCACCAACAGAGACAGGCTTAGGCAAAGTTGGTGCTGAGAGCCATTAGGCGGAGGGATTGCAGTCCTGTGTTCTAGTCCCAACTGTGGTCTGTTTACCTGCTGCTGCAGCTCCTCGTCTGTCACATGAGGATGGACCATCCAATTAAAAAAAAAAAAATTTTTTTTTTAATATTTAAAGACCCAGCTGTGCTGGGTCTTCATTGCCACCCCCCAGCTTGTCTAGGTGCGGCGAGCAGGGTCTCCTCTAGTTGCGGTGCATGGGCTTCTCATTGTTGCAGAGCACAGCTCCTAGGCATGCAGGCTCAGTAGTTGTGGCCCACGGGCTTAGTTGACCCGCAGCATGTGGAATCTTCCCAGACCAGGGATCAAACCCGTGTCCCCTACCTTGGCAGGCAGATTCTTAATCACTGGACCAACAGCGAAGTCTGACAATCCAATTGTAAGTCAGCGAACATATACTGAACTCCAGAGTGAGATGGTCACTGAGGCCCTGCAGATGAATTAGGTTCTGTCCTTAAGGAGCTAGCAGCCAGTGTATTAGTTACTTATGACTGTGTAACAAAGCACCTCTCACTTAGATATTTAAAACACCAACTTTATCTCGCAGTTTCTATGGTCAGAATTCCGGGTTCAACTGAGTTGCCTGCCTCAGCCTTAGGATCTCCAAGAGAGGTGTAGTGGAGCTGTTGGCCAGGGTAGCTATCATCTCAAGGCTTAATGGATTGGAGGATCCACTTCCAAGCTCAATCTCGAGGTTGTTGGCAGGAAGCTCAGGTCTTTGCTATCTGTTGGCTGGAGGCCTCCATTCCTTACCACACTGGGCTCTCTGAGTGCCCACATGACCCAGCAGCTGGTGTCCCCCAGGGCAAGTGACCAGATTAAGAGAGAAAGAGCCCAAAACCTGCCTTTTACAATCTTGAAGACCTTCTACAGCCTAATCTCAGAAATGGCATGCCATCACTTCTGCGTATGTTGGTCACACAGACCAATCTGGATCCAGTGTGGACCACACCCAGGTGTGAATACCAGGGGTAGGGTGATTGGGGGTCATCCTAGAGGCTGTCTGCCACACTACCCTGCCCCATCCATGTGGGCAGCGTTGTGGTAGCTGGTGTTACTGTGGCCCCTGTGCATGGTCCGTTGGGCTCTCTGTGCCAAGGACAGGGCTCCTGTCTCTGCTCCGGGCTTCCACCCAGCCACGGGCAGCTGCGTGGGGATTGGGGCGAGTACCTGGAGGGGCTTTCAGTGCTACAGGAGTTGACTGAAATGGTGTGTGGGCCCAGGCGCACAGGAAGGGGTAGACTGTGAGGACAGTCGTGGCCCCCATGTGGTGGGAACCACTCTCTAGGGAGGAGTATGGGGAGTTGGGAAGGGTGCCTCTTGCTGCCGCTTCTCTGAAGCACCCACACCAGCCTAATTCTGCACCTGTTAGAAAGCGTGGCCAGGGGCCAGGCAAGGATGGGGGCTGGAGGTGGGAGAGCCCGGATGGGGGCCTCCGGGTGTGTCTGGCAGTGGCTCTGGCCTGCCAGCCCCTCTGCCCTCTCTCTCCCCACATCCTTTTAGGTGTTCCCCTGCTGTTTGTCATCCCCTGGGGCATCGTCAAGTACCTCTATGAGGACGAGGGGTGAGTGTCCTGCTCTGATGGCCTGAGGGGTGTGCTGAGGTCACCATCCTCAAACTCCATGGGATTCCTTGGCCCCTGGGGTGTGCAGTTACTGCCTCTTGGGAGGGTAAACTCAGGCACCAGGAGCTAAATTTATGAATTTAGTTCTGCAATCCCCCACCCTCCCCCTCCCTGGATTTTATGATGACAAGGGTGCTGGTCTGTGAGGGTAGGTGATGTCCCCCTAGGCTTTCCTGTAACAGCTGTTAGTGAAATGTTCCTGCTATTTTGTGTGAAGGTGAGGACGCATGTGACTGTGATTGTAGGTTCATGAAGGGGCTGTGCGTATCTCTGTGTGTTTAGGACTTTGTGTGTGTGTGTGAGTATGAGTGTGTGTGTCCTGGGACTGGTTGTCGGGTGACTCCGTGGCAGTGTTTGTGTGGCTGTGTGTGTGTGTGTGTGTCACTTTGCATCCCCTTGTGTATGGGGCTGCCCGGTGCCTGCACTGGGAGCTGAGGGCTCTGTGTGCCCGAGCCGGGGCCTGTGTGTCTCTCTCCGCTCCAGCTGTTGGACCAGGAACTCCAACATGAATTACTGGCTCATAATCCGGCTGCCCATCCTCTTCGCCATCGGGGTGAGTGATGCTGTGGGCACGTGGTGGGAGCTGCAGTGGGCCCGGGCGCTAAGGGAGGATGGGGTCGCGAGGGCGTTTTGAGAGGGCCTCCAGTCGCCCTCCCCTCTGCCCTGCAGGTGAACTTCCTCATCTTTGTCCGGGTCATCTGCATTGTGGTGTCCAAACTGCAGGCCAACCTCATGTGCAAGACAGACACCAAGTGCAGGTAACGTAACGGAGTCACCCTCGTCGGGCACGCTGAGCCCTTCCTTTGGGCAGAGAGGGAGATCCTGGGTGCTGAACCTGGATCCCTATGTGCCCTTTCTTCCTCCACCCAGGCCTGGCCTGAGCTCCCAAGTCTTGTCTCACCCCTGTACCTGGGCAGCTCCTGGGCTTCTGGAGTCTCCACCTCTACTTCCTCCCCTCCAGGCAGCCCGTCCCAGGGTATTTGGTGGGGGAGGGTTCTGTGACCCAGATGCCAGGCCTTGGTGGGCGCTGGGAGCACTGAAGGGGGAGCAGAGTCCATAAGAGAGGTCCAGAATGATGTCCCTGCCCCACCCCCCAGGCTCGCCAAGTCCACTCTGACACTCATCCCCCTGCTGGGGACGCATGAGGTCATCTTTGCCTTCGTGATGGATGAACACGCCCAGGGAGTGCTGCGCTTCATCAAGCTGTTCACGGAGCTCTCCTTCACCTCCTTCCAGGTGACCTCGCGCCGGGGACCGCAGTCCAGAAGTCCCAGGGTGGGGGCGGGGTGAGACCAGCCTGCACCACCGAGGGGCAGCCTGGGGCCTGGGCTGAAAGCGGCCCTTCCCCAGGTGATGTGGTTGGAGCAGAGCCAGAGTCCCAGGTACCCTGACACCTACCCAGTCTTCTCTGTGAGCGCACTGGATAAGAAGCCTTCCTGGATGTTACCTTGGGCACCCAGCCTGGCATAGCACCTGCCATCCCCTGGGTGCTCGTTGGTGGCAAATGCTTTATAGACATTGTGCAGTTCATCCTCCCAGAGTCCCAGGCGGTGTGCAGGAGTCTCCCATTTTACAGAGGAGGAAACTGAGGCTCGGCAATGTTAAAATGAGATTTCCAGGTCACATAGTTTCCAAAGCTGAGAACTGAGCCTCTCCTCTAGTATTAGGTGTTTCTGGGGGTGGGGAGTTGAATATCAACAGGGGTGCAGAAATGTAAGAAACTGGCCCAACCCCTCAGATGTCTGTGTGGGCCCATGTGTGTGCACTTATGCACATGTATGCACACACACAAATAGATCACGGATCTGGAGCACTGGGGCTTCTGAGTGAACGAACAGTGCCAAGCAGGGAAAGTGCCATGTGATAAGTGTATTTTCTTAGGTTGGGCCTCTTCCAGGAGAGGTTGGTTGAAGAAATTCTGCAGTTTCTGAACAAGGGGCCTTCTCATTCCTCTGGAAATGCAAGAAGGAACCCACTACCCCCATTCCTGGGCCTGCCTTGGCTGCCCAGTCTCAGGAGGGAGATGCTGAGGCTGGAGCCCCTGGGAGCTTTACACCAGGCCTGCCTGCAGGGCGCCTCCCTCCTCTTCCTCCTGCTGACAAGACTGTTGTTTCCAGGGGCTAATGGTGGCCATCCTGTACTGCTTTGTCAACAACGAGGTAAGGCCCGTGGAGGGATGTGGACTCCTGGTGGGGCTGCTACACTGGCTGTCCTGGGGTTGTCCAGTGGGGTTGTTCAGGCTGCTCAGCTGAAATCGCTACTCACCCCACCAGGCACCGGCACTCGGGAGATATCTTGTCCCTGTGTTGTTCCATCACCCTCTCTCTCTCTCTTCCCCCACCCAACATACATACACACACATGTGCGTGGACAGGATGCCCCAACCATACACATGGGTTTGGGGAAGACACAGCCTCATGTAAAGGGGCTCTTGATGCTGGGGGTGGGAGTGGGGAAGGTGGGGTCAGTGGGGGTGCAGAAATATAAGAAACTGGCCCCCACTCCTCAGATGTCTCATGTGGGCCCATGCGTGTGCGCTTACGCACATGAGCACATACAAGTAGATCACAGATCTCAAGCACTGAGGTGCTGAGGGAACAAATAGGGCTAGGCAGGGAAAATTCCATGTGATGTAAAGGATGGTGACTGTTACAGGTCACATTCTTGGGGCCTTAAAAGCCACCATCTCATTTGCTTGTCTCTGCCTCCCCCAAAAAAACTTTCCTGCTGAAATTCTGGTTTTGAGATTCTCATTTCTCTCACGTGAGAACGTTGAAGATCAGAGACGGTCAGAGACACACTCCAGGTCTGGCCTGGAAATACTGCAGAGTCAGGATTGGGGTGAATTCTTCCTGGAGGGAGAGAGCTCCTTCAGTATGTATAGGCCAGAGCCCCGCCCACCACGAGAAAGGGGGTGTGCTCCTCTGGTGGCTTCCTGGTGGCTGGGGTGGGACCAGGGGGGTCTTGCTGCCCTGATCCCCACTGACCTCTCCCCTCAGGCTGGTGCCGTGGGGTCCAAGAGACCCTGTTCAGAGGTCCCAGAGTGCCTGCCTTGCTCAGGCGCACCGCCTGGTTCCTTTCAAGCATCCCCAGACGTCTCGGGCCCAGCTCCTCCAGACACATGGACAGACTTGTCACCAAGCACTTGTGGTTCCTGGGCTGAGCCCTCTGTCCGTAAGAGCTGTTCTCCAGACCCAGGTTGCCATAGCAATACCGGATACTTGCGACCCTGGCATTGAGCCTGCGTGGCCACCAAGGCCTGTACCAGCTGCCAGCGGGCAGGGTGTGGGCACAGGGCAGGAGGCCCGGGGGTGGCTTTCCTGTGGCTCCGGTGACTCAGGAGCCCGAGTGCTGGTCTCAGTTCTGCTCCTGCCCAGCTGTGTGACCCCCAACTCATCCCAAACCCCAGCGCCTGCCGTGGTGCCCGGCCCAGGGACCTGGGAGGCAGGGATGAGGGCCACCAGAGTGTGAGGAAGCGTGCTGGCGGGAGTGCCAGGACAGGAGTCCAGGGTGTGTGCTGCCTTCTTTGTTGTTTGATTAGGAGCTCAGTAAAAGAAGGAACCCAGTGTTCGGTGCTCATTTAGTCATTTATTCATTTGGCTCATTGAGAGAACATGTATGGAGTTACCTGCTCTATGCCGGGCACTGTGCAAGCTTTGAGAGGAGGATGTAGTCCCAGTTCTCGCGGGGTACCTACCGAGACGGGGGAGACACAGCCAGAAACAAGCGTGGCCTAAATAGCCCAAGTGGCAGGAGACCGAGGGTTAGGAGCCCGGCTTTAGAGTCAGCCAAGATCTAGGGTCAGATCCAGGGTCAGATCCTGGCTGAGACTGAGAGAAATACTTAAATCTCTGTCCTTCAGTTTCCTTACCTTTGTGAAAGTGAAAGTGTTTGTTGCTCAGTCGTGTCTGACTCTTTGCGACCCCAAGGACTGTAGCCCGCCAGGCTCCTCTCTCCATGGGATTCTCCAGGCAAGAATACTGGAGTGGGCTGCCATTCCCTTCTCTGGGGAATCTTCCCAACCCAGGGATGGAACCCAGGTCTCCTCCACTGCAGGTAGATTCTTTACTATCTGAGCTACCAGGGAAGCCCTTCCTTACCTTTAAGCAAGGATTAACAGGAGCTGCCTCACAGGGTTGCTGTGAAAGTTAACAACCTATGGTGAATACTGGGGATATAGTAAGTGCCCTGTAAATGATGGTTTCGAATGACAATTGTCATTGGGGTGGGGAGCACAGCAGAGGTTCATGGAAAGGGCTGAGGGAGAGGGAGGCAGAGGGGGACACAGTCCCAATCCTGTCTAATTCCCTGTATCTGTATCTGTCTAGTCCCTGAGTTGGCTTCCCAGGGATGTGCCTCAGTCGGCCGTCTCTCTTCTCATCTCTCCAGTGAAGGGCTGAGCCACAAGATTGGCCTTCCTGCGGCTGCACAAGCAGAGGCCACTGCAGGAGTCAGGCATCGTCATGCTGGCTATCAACATACACATCACACTCACTCATCTGGGCAGTGAGCTGGCAAAGAGCTACAGTCAGTGGGTGGTGTCTGCTCAGCCTCCCTCCCTTACCCCAGCCTGGGCTCGGAGATGCTGCCTGGGACCTGGGGGCCATCCTGGCAGGCAGGCTCTGGGCCGTCTCAGCTTCATTCAGTGCAGATAAAGTTCTTTTAAGGGATATGCATGTGGCCATGCCAGGCATCTTGCTGGGCTTAGTGAGATGGATGGCAGCCCTGCGGGAAGAGAAGGGGGTGTTTGTACAGGGACCCATGGGATGTTGGCAGTGAGCCATGTACCCACAGCTGCTGGCAGCTGGCCACTCTGCTGGATGGAGCCTGAGAGGGCGGGCCTGGCCCCCAGACACTCTGGTGTGGGGAGTTCTGGTGGCGCATGTGGAGCACATCAGAGAAGCTCTGGAAAGCAGATGTAGAGGCGTGTCCGTTGGCTGAGCTCTCTGGATGCCCTGGGCTGGCTGTGCAGCTTCCAGCAGCCTCTCTGGGGGACCAGAATCACAGGAGCCAGCCGCAGCATTGCCACAGCCCTCAAGGGACTGGGGCTCTGCACTGTTACTTGGATTGTATCTTTCTGCTCTGACCACATGGGCTCCAAGCTTCCACACTCTTGAGAAGACTCTTGCTGACAGGGAAGGCTGAGCTCTGCTGAGTTGAGCACGGCAGCAGTTCTGCTTGGCTGAACTCACCTGGGCTGCACCCCCTGTGGGTTGAGTCCAGCTCCTGGCTGGGATTAGTTCAAATCTAGGCTAAGTCCTTGTCCACAGCCTGCTCTTTCAGGCTGCTATTAGTCCCAGCCTCATTCTCCGCAGCTCCTCTTCCCTTCCATCCTGGAGCCAGGATGAAAGCCCTTGGAGGAGTTTAGAGGGGTCTGGTGTTGACACCGCGAGGGGCGGGGTGGGCTGTCCCTCTTCTCAGTCGTCCAAGAGGGCTCTGAAGTCAGACTCTCTCTTCTCTGTTTCCTCTCTCTCCACCTCCCTTCTCCCCACATCTCTCTGTCACTCCTTCTCTTCCGCTAACTGATACTGTGATGGATTGTGAAAGGTACTTAGCTGAGTCACAAGAGTTTAGAGATGCAAGAGACCAATTAGATCAGCAAAGCCCATCTCCCTCCCGAGAAGAGGCAGAAAATAGGAGACGACAAGAAACAATTTTATGGGGATATTAATTTAGGTGCCTGAAGCCCTTGACTTGTGTCTCTTAATATAATGTGGTGGATTTTTTTCCCTTCCCTCCTAATGTAATCATGAGGCCATTGCGTGGGCAGTTGGTTTGCCTGATGGCCTCTGCTTCCCTCCTTTCCCCGTGGAAGGTCCAGATGGAGTTCCGGAAGAGCTGGGAGCGCTGGCGGCTGGAGCACCTGCACGTCCAGAGGGAGAACAGCATGAAGCCCTTCAAGTGTCCCACCAGCAGCCTGAGCTGCGGGACCACAGCGGGCAGCAGCATGTATGCGGCCTCCTGCCAGACCTCCTGCAGCTGAGACTCGGGCGCCTCCCTCCATGTGGCTCACTGCTGGCCTGGGTGGCCACCCCAGGTGGAAGAGACCCTCCCAGGGACTGGGGGGCAGGGGGCCGGGGGAACACCACAGGCGCACACACTACTTCCCTGCATTCCTGTCCTGAGCCCATCAGACAGGCAAATGGGCAGTGCCTCCTGGGACCTGAGGACACATTTTATTCAGAGGAGAAGCAACCTGTTAATTTGATCACTGTGGCGGGTGCAGAGGAAAAAGCAATTGCTGCTAAAATGAGGAGGATTTCTTCTCGTTAAGCCACAAGGCCCCTGGGGTTCCCCCAGACAGAGCAGAACATCAGCCCCAGACTCAAACTCAAGGTCAATGGCTTATTAGTGGCCTTGTAAGAGGACATGGTTCTGCAAGAGGCGGATACGACTTCAGCTAAACACGGAGCTCGGGTAATGCCAGCCGACTCTGCCTGCCTCCAGTTGGCATCACCACCCCTGCCTGCCTCCTCTTTAGGGGATGCTGGGCACAGGCTTGTTTCCCCTCCTCTGGCCCCTCATCTCACTGCCCACCCTCCAGCTGCGATTTCTAGAAGTGGTTGTGGGGGTGGTGTTGAGAATGAACATCGAGAAGGTGCCTCAGAGTTTCCCCTTTCTGGCCCCCACTTCTTCCTTGGGTGTTTGAGTTGCTTTGGTGCCTGCTCCCAGGGCAGGTTCACTGTGGAGGAGTCCAGCCCTGGGTGGGAGCTCTGACTCATATTCTAGAGATGCTCAAGAATCCTGTGGGGCTCATTTAGGGGACTTTAGGAATGTCCGTGCTGGGAGTGTAGATTACTCTCTACTGTTGGGAACCCACAGGGGCTGAGAGAGAGACAGCCTGCCCCTCTCCATGGAAATCCTTTTTACCTGTGACCGGATTACTTACCTTGCATGGGCGTTTGAGTGCGCTGTCTTAACTTTAGGGGATGTGACCAAAAAGAGACTCTTCCGGGATCTCTACCAGTCCCCACCATGATCACGGGGGTGGCCTTCCCCTCCCTTTGGTTACTTCCCTGATAAATTCCCCCAACGTGGGAGCTTGTATATACTTTGCTCATTTCTCTGTCTTTGCTGTGAATAGTTTCTGTCTGTACAAACGTGCAATTCTGAATTTTCCTAACTGGTGGAAACAAGCAGTAAATCACAGTGGTGGTTTTGATGTTGTTTGGGGTCATACCGTAGTTATTAATTTGACTCATCCGTGCTTTGAGCTACTTAATGTTCGCCCTGCCTCCAATCTCATCCCATAAATAATGAGCCTCAG
This sequence comes from Oryx dammah, assembly GCF_014754425.2. Classification (NCBI taxonomy): domain Eukaryota; kingdom Metazoa; phylum Chordata; class Mammalia; order Artiodactyla; family Bovidae; genus Oryx; species Oryx dammah. Next base: position 37,852,959 of record NW_024070195.1, on the reverse strand, counting down.
GGAAGCTTAGACAGGCAAAACCTTTCAATCTAGCCACGGAGGAAAAGCAGGCATGTGGCACCACTGCAGAGGCCCAGACAGAAGGGGAACAGCCATGCCACGGAGGCTGGCAGCTGAGTTCATAGGCAGAGGACACAGAGCAGAAGAGAACCCTTGGGAGTTCACATCTTCTGGGAGGGCAGAGGGAGAGTCTCTGGATGAATTCCTAAGTGAACTGATCTTTCCCTCCTTTTTTTGAATGGTGGGAACCCTCCCCTAAAGCCTTGTGCCAGACACACTCTCCTCTGCCCCTCAGAGAGACACAGGATGTGCAGGGAAAATAATAATGGGACATAAAACACATCAAGCAGAAAACCTCTTCTACTTCAGCTTCAGTGGAGTGTTGTGTCTGTGTTAATAAGGAAGTTGAACCTCAGGCTAAAGAAAGGATTTGTGCAGGCTGCCTCTTTGAGAAAATGTGGAGAGCTGGGGGTGGGGACATTCCTGCCTCCCCAGGCAGGAGGGCAGACAGCCCAATAGGCATTGGTTTTCTTTGGAGTTGGGGCTAGGGTGAGAAGAGTGCTGGTGGGTTTGATTGGGTGGGATCCAGCTCTGGTGCAAGTGTTTCCATTTTGGGTAAACTGGAAGATTTTTGAGAATCATTAATAAACTGTACAACAACGAGACAGATTAATATTATTATCAAGAAATAAATTTTTGAGGGGAAAGATTGTGGGGAGAGAGTGTTTAGTTAGGCACTTGGGAAGGAAGCTCAGACAATTTGGTTTTATGCTCTAAGTTATTTTCCCAATGGGTGCTGATTCCTGGTTGCAGAGTGCTCATCACACCCCCAATTGCCCCAAGCCTTTTAACACCAAGCAACGTTTTCCTTGTCAGATACATACCAGATACTGAATTGAAGAAATATTTTCTTTGCTCTAAGACCCGCACTATTAATATTCATTTTAGTGGCAGTGCACTCTTTCCAAAGCTATTCCCAAACTAAATATAGCTCTCTAACAGATCTGGGAATTATTGAATGCAGTGTGCTCAGAAATTCCTCTGGCTGTTTACATGCCTGGTGCCCAAAGTCTGGAGCTTGCCAAGAAAACTCTTGCTTGCCTCTGTCCTGGGGCAGGGTAAGGTGCTGTGTGTGTGAGCCGTGCAGCCAGGTCTGATGACTGTCATGAATAGAAGCTGAGTTCAGCACTCTGGCCAGCTCCCCACTGACCTTGTGAGGGGCTTAAACCATGTCAACTGATCTTTTTCATCCGAATCTTTTTGGAGCAGCTAAACCACAGAACTGAGACAAACCGCTTACATTGCCTTCCCTTTAGAGCAGCTTTCCTGATTTGCACGCGTAATTTGCAGTTGCCTCAATGCACTTTTATCCTGGAGAGTACAGCAGTGGAGTTCTCAGAGACTCAGCAGGGAAAGATCTCAGACATCTCATTGCTCTGATCTGGAGAATTGAGGAGGGAAGCTCACAGAGGTGATCTGCCCAAGGTCACAGGGCTAGATGGTGGCTGAACTAGGAGAGGACCCAGGCCAACTTCTGCCTCCCAGTCCAGTGAAGCCTCTGGAAAGGATAGATGAAAAATAGAAATGGCCATTCAGGACACTCTCGGTGAAAGTTGGCAGTGTGTGGAGTTTCTGTTAAAGATAAAACACAGCAGCAAAGAGAGACAAGTCAGTTGGCGCAGGTGCTATTTCAGTGATTTATGCCACTGAGAAGAGGGGAGGGTGTGCTTTGCTGTTGTCCCATGTACCTCATTCATCCTTGTCTTCAAATTAAGAAATGAAATGCATTAGAGCTCAAGTGTACACAGAAGCAGCGAGGAGCCATTTCAGATAGCAAATCCAGCGGTCTTTTGGTGGGTTGACTTAGTGTTTTTCTGATGCACCTGTGCTCGTTTGAGAAGTTGTGTGTTCTAATAGCCCTGCAGAGTGGACTAGAAGAACCTAGAGAAGGACCTAACAACCTGACCCTCAGCATTGCCTCTCTAGTACTCCCTGAAGTTGGAGAAGACTAGCAAGCCTGGAAAAGATGGCACAGCCGCCACCGAGGGCAAATAGAGTCAGTTCACATCCAGGTGCCCAAAGGCTTGGTCACCTTATCTGTGTGGGCCACGTTTCAGCAGCTCCTGTCCCCACTTCTTCCTCTGTTTCTTCTAGAAGAAGACTTTGTGTGTGTGTGTATGTGTGTGTGTGTGTGTTTTTTCCTGTGCATAGCAGTATAAAGTTAGAGATGAATCCAGAATCATTCCCCCTCCCCACTGTGGAGGGCAGGGGACTGCACAGCAGTGGGGTGAGAATGGTGGGAGACTGAGCTAGATGCTTTCTCTCCATGCACAGACAGAGCTCCCATTACTGCTAATGCCTGCGACGTGCTCAGGGAAGGCAAGATATACTCCGAAGGTTTATTTTGCCTCCACTGAATTGATTCTAATCCACAGTGCTGACCCTGCTTTTGGCTCCAGCTATAAAAGACATGTCGGCTCCCTCCGCTAAGACAGCTATGTGAATGACATGCTAAATACACAACAGAAACCAGATTAGAATCAATTCTCTCTTTTTATTTTTTTTTCCCTTTCTTGGCTGCAGCAAGTTTTCTTGGGGAAAAACATGACCCAATGTGAGAAACTTCTGCAGATAGCATCACCGTGCCCCTGTGGTATTATCTGCTGACTCAAACCAGCTCTCCGGCCCCCTCGCTGAGGGCTGTATCAAGGAAGCGTTGTTAAGCAGTATAATCTGAAACACTTAACGCATCAGTGTATCCACGGTATCTATAATTACTTCTGCTCTGTCTGTGGATACAGATTGGCAGGAAGCAGATAAGTATAATTGTTTTCCAATTAACTCTCAAAGTCTTTTGGACTTGGCTTGTATCTGAGTCTATCTGAGGAGTGAGTTTTCCCTCTTCCCTTTCTGCCATTCTAGCCGGTTTTTTGGGGGGGTCTCATCCAGCAAGGGAACATTCTCCCCTTAAAGCATCCGACCCCTTCCCCAGCGCAACATTTACCCCCTCTGACCTCCAGTCCCTGCAGTGGGCTTCCCACGCTTCTCCCTGGCTGCATCAGTAAGAGGTATGCCTACCAGTGAGAGGTGAGCCCACCAGCTGTGCTAAGAGTGCCATGCTCTTGACTGTGACCAATTTCAGGGTACAGCTAGGAGGGGGGCGCAGTCAGGGCTGAAGTCACATACCGCATCTTGCTGTCTAGTGCAGTGAGGAGGGCTGCAACCAGTAGCGTGGATCCTAACTTACATTGGGGTTAAGCAACCTTTCCTGATGGGGCCTGTCAAAGCTCTCACAGCCCAGACAAGCTAGTGTGATTGATTATCTCTGCGTCAGTGCAATCTGGGAGAAAAAAAGAATATATATATATATATATATAAATGAGAATATTTGGATTTGTTGAGGGGGGGGGCTCTCAGCCAAGTTTGGAACATACAACAAGTTAGGTGTCGAGGCTTCTCTGCAAGGGGAGCCAGTGAGAGTAGTCAGGAAGGGGCAAGATTCATAGCTGACAGACAGAGCTCGATCTTGCCAAATGGTTCATGTGTTACTTCCAAATCTGAATTTCCTCTAAGCTTCTCCCACTAAAAACAATCATCAAACCCGCAGAGCAGATAAACCTGAACGTTTTGGAGCAGGGGGCAGTGGATACAGAGCTGAGATGCACCAAGAGGAAGGTGAGTGAAGCTCTCAGGAGGGACAAAACGGAGTTTCTGTCTTCAGTTCTCTTGGGGGATGTTGTGCTTCATGAATGTTTAAACAAGGTAATCTTCATGCGATTTCTTAATATATAAACTCATGTAAAATATGACCCGCGACTACAGGTAGCAAATGTGTGTGGCATGTAATTCGTGTACAGATGCGAATGGATTCACACTCTCTCCTAATCTGCCTTGTAAGTCAAATAAAAACCTGTCCTTACTGTGTCTCTCCCACTCTTCCTTGCGGGGAGGAGGTTTCCTGCAGTGTCGACCCAGGTGACTCACAGTGTAGCAGGAAAACACAAAAGATGCCATTTCCAGCCCCAGGGGAGGAAGAATTCTGGCTCATTACTCATATCGTGATTTTCATCTTCAAAGCACTTACCAAGTACTAATTTATCCATCGCAGCCTTTGTGCAGGGACTGCAATGTCATTTAATTAGAGAAGTCGGGTGGTCGAGTGGCTTACACAATGACTGGCAGCCAAATGGATGTGTATTCTAATTCTGCTCATTCATTTGATCTCCTGTCTAAATGAACTCAGTCCATTAAATCCATCTTTTAAAAAAGCACAAACCGTGTTTGCGAAGCGGCCACAGAATTTGAATAGACCTGCCCGTTAAGAGATTCATCTTTGGAAAAATGAACTTTCCCCCTAATTTGTGACTCGCTCTCACAGAAGAGCAGTGGGACTGCAGATTCTCCCTAAGCCCTCCACCATTTCAGTCACCCCCGCGTAAAGATCACTACACTTATCCAAGTGTCTCCTTAAACACAGCTCTCTTTTAGACAAGCTGTGGGAATTGTCCCTTTCAGGCTTAATAGTCCTAAATCTGAGTCTGAGAGCAAACTACAAATACAGCCGGCTCCTGAGAAGTGCAGGCAGAACATCTGTGTTTGAGTTATCTGTACCAATACTGCTTTCAGCCTCTTTCACTCCTCTTTCTGGGTCTTTGCTCTTCCACTCAGCAGGAGCAAGATGGAGCCAGGAGGGTTCCTCTCCCTTGCCCACCCCCAGGAAAACACCTGCCCAGACCAGTAATGACCACCACATTTGTGTGCATGACAGTCACAATGAGGCAGGGAAAGGGTGCCCAGTGGCTTGACAGGGCTGAGTTCCAGCCTAAAGAAAGCGCAAGCAGAGCTGCCCACTCTGCTGAGGGCCAGCCCTGGAGGAAACAAATGAGAATTCCTGGCCCCCAGACCCGTCTGTGTTCACATGTGATATGAAACCACATTCCAGGGATGGATCCCCACCGGTGGGGATAAGTGAGTTCCACACAGAATTTGTGAAGGATCTCACTCATCTGCCAAGAGTGCTGACATTCCCCATGGAGTAGGAATCCCCCTGCCCCAACCCAGAGTCTTCTGTTACTATCCTCTCAAAAGACTATGCTGTAAACATGCTGTTCAGTATCTTTCAACCTCTCCCCACCTTTCTCTTACACGCGCATTTCTCTAAAGAGAAATACTGAAAACAGGTCTTCTTTGCCAGAAACAGTGGGGGAAAAAACTGCAGTACAAACTGGAATAGATGACAGATGTAGCCAGGGAACTGGAGAATAGGGGAAAATAGATTCCATACGGGGACGAGGAAGGAGAAGAAACTGAGTATCCCCAAGGGTGGGAAGGACAAGCGAGAAAGAGACAATGAAGAGATGGAACATGAGCAAAGTGAATAACGGAAAACAGCAGGCTGCTTAAACGTGAAGAAGAGCCGTAGTAAAGAGGAGAGGAAATTGCAGAGGTACAAAAAAGAATAAGGATTACAAGTGGTGAGCTCCAGTGGGCCAAGTCGGGGGCCCGTCTACTCAACGTTATTAACTCCTTTTTCCATAAATCTGAGCTCTTCCCCTGGAGAGTTCTCTAATCCCAAGCAGTGATAGATTATTTTCTTTGGTACAAAGGCTCATTTTAACTAACATAATGATTTTAGAAAAAGACCCACAGCCTAGAGCAAATGCAATTAAAAAAAAAAAAATTTCCCCCTACTGATCCAGGGCTCCAGTGTGAGAATGAATTACTGTGGCTCTTCCTCATGTAGGACCTATAATAGACCTCAGAATTTATTGGTGTTACAACCTCCAAGAATAAAATCAATAGCTGAGAATTATAAACACCGAGCAGTCCCATGCCAAAGGATGGGAGCTCTCTGGGGCTGAAGCAGGCTGGTAACACCTGGAGAGATTGCAAGGAGTTCTTTCTTTCTTTTTTTTAAACTTTTGCTTTCTCTAGGATGAAAGAACAAGGACTTAAATAATAAATGTTTACAGAAGCCTTTCGGTTCCAAAGACCTAAGGTGCAGTGAGAAACACAGGTCGACTTGGGAATGCAAGTTTAATAGCTACAACGAAAAGGTCATGGTTATCCTGCCTTTTAGGTCCATTCTTCAACAATCTATAACCATCTGTGTACATCTCTGGCTTAGAAAGACTAGTGTTTTGTTGCCATGTATTTTGTCCCCCAGAAATTTCAGAACCTTCAGAATTCCTAGGAGACTGAATTTACTATTTTTACTGAACCCCCTGGGTACCTGCTAATTAGATGCCACTTTACAATGAAGAAGAATTCTTGAGAGTCCCTTGGACTGCAAGGAGATCCAACCAGTCCATCCTAAAGGAGATCAGCCCTGGGTGTTCATTGGAAGGAATGATGCTAAAGCTGAAACTCCAATACTTTGGCCACTTCACACAAAGAGTTGACTCATTGGAAAAGACTCTGATGCTGGGAGGGATTGGGGGCAGGAGGAGAAGGGGACGACCGAGGATGAGATGGCTGGATGGGATCACTGACTCGATGGATGTGAGTCTGAGTGAACTCTGGGAGTTGGTGATGGACAGGGAGCCCTGGTGTGCTGCGATTCATGGGGTCGCAAAGAGTCGGACACGACTGAGCAACTAAACAACAACATACAATGAAACCACCTTCAAGGTCTTTCATCTTTTGAATCCTGGTATGGGAAGCAGAGAGTAGAGGACATATACCCAAGTAAAGATATCTCACTCTGGTTATACTAAATCAATGTCTTTCCAATAGCATCCTTTGGAAAGATACAGTTAACAGTACAGATGAAAAGGCATCTTATGTGCATTCATATCATATAAAAGAATCATGTTACCTTAAGAACTCAGTACAGTTTTTGAGCATAATTTCTTAACAATCAAGAAAAACATCCACAACACCATACTTTACATAAGACATTTACAAAAACACCTTCGTTTAGAAACTAGTAAAGATCATGAAGACTGCCAATCAAAGTATGATGGGACCACAAGCTCAGAAAAGATGTCATGTCCATGGAGTCTTAGCATCACCCGCAACCACAGTTCTCTCACATTCTCCTGCCTTGAACTCTTCCTGCTTTTCAGATACAGCCTCTCTTCTAGCAGGATAGGTCCCTTGCCTTTCAGGTCCCTTCACTGGATTAATCCTGGTGTCACTCTTTACATTAGAAATGCAACGGCTCTTGAGATACTTTGCACCCGTGGTGTAGATGCCTTGAGAATCTGTTAAGTCACCCGATTTCTGGTATTGGTGTCATCTCCATGAAGTGTGGCACACACACTCTGCATCACCCACATGGAGAGACTTCGCTCAGCTGTACTCAAAGTGGTGCACTAACATAGATTTCCTAAGGCTTCAGCAGGAAGATCACGGACCCCCAGAGTGGACTCTAGGATCTGACGTCTCTCTCCTCCCTGGGGCTGTGTCCTCCAAAGTTATCAGCTCCTGACATGAATTTCCTCTCTGATCACCTCCCAGTTTCCCTGTTCACTTTGTATTGACCAGCCTTGTAGCTTCCTCTGCTTCTGGGAAACATGTAAATTTTCTAGGAAATTCTCCCCTTTCCATAAATAGTTCTGTGAAAATGACATATGGGGCAGAACTTATAATCTATAGGAAGAGCCAAAAACATGAATGAGGATCTAGTAAAAGCAATTCTTTCACATCACCCTATGCCAAGTCACCATATGATACGTTTGGCACTGCCAAACTCGGCCTAAACCTCAGGGGGAAAGTCATTAGAGGAATGCAATAAAAACAAACTCTGCATAGCAGAGCTATTTCTGTACATAGAGATTATTCCCTGTAAATGGACTGCAACACATATAAAAGATGCCCTGAAAAAAAAAAATACACTTTCTGGCTATAAACACACATGCTTTTCTCGAGGAGTTACCAAAATGTGATCAGTATTATTAAAGTAAAGCAACCCCATAGGAGAGAGGAGGTGGGGGGTGGAATGGAGATATGAGAGCAGAGTTCCATTTTATTTTTTTAATTCATTCATTCAGTCACTCATTTATTCTTGGTTGTGTTAGGTCTCCGTTGCTGTGTGCTGGTTGTAGTAAGTGCCGGCTTCTCACTGTGATGGCTTCTCTTGTTGTGAAGCCTGTGGGCTTCAGCAGTTGTGGTGACTAATCAGGTGCCCTATGGCATGTGGGATCTTCCCAAACCAAGGATGGAACCCGTGACCCCTGCATTGGTGGCAGATTCTTAACCAGTGGACCACCAGGGAAGCCCCAGAGCTCTCTCTTAGATTGGGTAGTCAGAGAAAGCCTTTCTGATGACATGACATCTGAGAGACCTGAATGGAGTAAGGGAGCAAGTCCTAGGATCATCTGGGGGAGTGAGTTCTAAGCAAACAGCCTAAAGCAGAAGTCTATTTGGTATGTTAAGAGAGCAGGAGCTGGCAGACAATGGCCCACCACTGGTTTTATAAATAAAGTTTTATTGGCACACTCGTTTGTTCGCATTCGTTCTACGGCCGCTTTTGCTCCACAATGGCGAAGTTGAGTAGTCAAGACTATTTACTGTCTGGCTTTTTATTTTTTAGTATCCCAAAACTTCTGCGTAGAATGAATACGAAAGAGGTAAATGTAACTGGGAAAGGCAGGCAGGAGCCAGATCACTTAGGGCCTGGTAAGATAAACCCACCTACCAAACAAAAGACACATCTCCAAGGGTGAGGATTGCAGATGTCATTGACAAATTTGGGTTCAAAGGCGTCTCTCCACCAACTCACAATGCTCCAGTGTGGTGAAATAAAAGTATGTGTGACAAAAACCAAAGCAGACATTTCAAATTTGACTTCCTTTGGCTTAGGGATCAAGTTTTTCTGCCAGCTGGGTGAGTTCTTTGTCTTTTTTCCCCCCGACAAAGCTCAGCTATGGACAAGCACAGTGCTGACCCCCTCAATTGCAATACTGCCTGCTAAGTCTAGAGAGAGGGTTTTATTTTAAAGTCTGTGTATAAATCACTCTGGTAGCTTTCTCGGCCTTTCCCAGGACCTCTGATGAGTTCTTTCCTCTGTGAATCTTAAAGTGAAGAGAAAGTCTGAAAAAGCGGTACAAGTCGTTCAGACAACATTCCAGAGTGTTTTCTAAATTACATAAATTAAGTGTGAGGCTAAGGGACCCACGACTTAAGAGCTGCAGCTCTATGCTACCCCCTAGTGGCAAGATGCTCCATGGCACCCCGGCCCCACCCTGCCTCCTGTCCCTCACGGTGGACACAGACTGGAGAGGCTCATTTACGTGTCCCCAGCAGCACCACACTCAGAGCAGCTACAAATATTTGCTGGCAAATAGGTCAACAGTGTGAGTGGCAGGAAATAAAAACACGTAGTTAAAATTTTACTTTCTACCTAACTGATTCTGCCAACTGTGTAACTCTTCCTAGTTTTTTTTTTTTTTTCTTTTTTTTGGCACAGAGTTTGTGAGTTTAATCTTAATGCATAGATCAGTCAAAAGGCAAATGTGGAAAACTTTCTGGACTCAAAGCACGATCCTAATAGCACAAGATATACATGCCTAAATCAACACTGGTAAAATGCCAGAGATTCTGAGAAATGTCACTGCACCCACCAACTGGGACATTCACAGCATCCAGACCCTGCACCTGCAGAATGGGTCAGGGATAGCTCGAAAATGGTTATCCCAGAGGTACAATCTGATGATTCAGCCCAAAGACAAGAGATGACTAAGAGGACTAAGTAATGGCTTACCAATTGGGAGGATGCTCTGTGCCCACTGAGACTAGACTAAGAAGAAATAACCGGGGGCTGCTCAAGCTCTTTCAGGAAAGAACTTCCTAACTAGTGCCTGGACTTGTACCTGGATTCGTCTTCTTTATTTAGTCAGGAATAAAACGCAGCCCTGACCAAGGCAGGGGTGAAAGTCGCTCAGTCGTGTCTGACTCTTTGCAACCCCATACATTCCATAGAATTCTCCAGGCCAGAATACTGGAGTGGGTGGCCTATTTCCCGACCCAGGAATCGAACCAGGGTCTCCTGCATTGCAGGTGGATTCTTTACCAACTGAGCTATCAGGGAAGGCAGGGGTAGGGGATGCATTTGAGGCCATTTGGGGGGTTCTTCCAGCCCTACAAGTTAGAGGCTCATGTAGCAATCCCTGTGAATAGGTGGGATGGGATAATGCAAATAAAAGTATTCTTTTATTCACATTACTCATAAGACTTGGATGGAGAGGACCTCATCCATGCACACAGCTATCACAGGGACTGAACGCATCTCTAGGATTTCAAATTCCCTGATGGCAGAAGCAGCCTTTAATGGAAGCTGCTTGCTGGGCTAATGGTCAGGCCCTAAGTGGAAATTCTGAGATCAACAGGCCTTTCTAAATTCAGGAAATCAAAGACTGAACCTGAAGCTTAATGGGATGATAAGAACAGCAAATACATACCCCCATCCTTTCATCTTTTCCCTGCCAGGCATTTAATTGGTCTACCTTTCCTAGAAGTCAATGCTGCCTCTTACATGCAATCTTTGGGAAGAGATGAACAAGGAAAGTTGACAAATAACTCACAGAAAATCCCATGAAAGGTGGGTTTAAGGCAATCCAGGCCGCACCTCATTATAAATGGCTACATTTTCAAAGGATGCTACTGAAGTCAGCTCTTAAATTGAGTCTCTTCTGTGCTGTGTTTCAGAGAACTCTCTGCTTTGCTAGGATTACTAATTGGCCCAAACATTCTTAATTCAGAGTTACAGGCATTTTGTTTTAGGTGAAAGTCTGAATTACACATTAAAAAAATACAAATTAATTCTTTCCTAGAATAATACTTATTGCCCTGGGCTTTGCAAAAAACCTTTGATCAGGGAAAGATATTTCTTCTTGGTATTTGGCTGTTATGAAATAGAAAAGCCCAAGTAAAATATCAAGATGAAGAAAGCCTTAAGAAAATAAATCAGAAGACAAAATCATGTATCTTAATAGAAACTTGCATGTTTAATAGGAATTCATCTGCTTCCCATACGTTCTACAGGTCCTGTTCAGACAGGAGTCACAGAATAAAAGACTTAAAAATTTTTTTCTTAAGATTTTTTTTTTTGGTTGTGGCTCATTTTTAAAGTCTTTATTGAATTTGTTACAATATTGTTTCTGTTTTATGTTTTGGATTTTTGGTCACAAGGCATGAGGGATCTTAGCTTCCTGACTAGGGATCAAACCTGCACCCCCTGCATTGGAAGGCAAAGTCTTAACCATTGGACTACCAGGGAAGTCGCAAGACTTCTTGATGAGCTAAGGGAACCTTCTGCTCAAGGGATAACTCTGAAGGACAAATTCCCAATCAGGAAGGGGCTGGAGAGGAACAATGCAAGTAAATATTCAAGGAGGGCTAAATATACACACTGCTGCTGCTGCTAAGTCGCTTCAGTCATGTCCGACTCTGTGTGACCCCATAGATGGCAGCCCACCAGGCTCCCCCGTCCCTGGGATTCTCAAGGAAAGAACACTGGAGTGGGTTGCCATTTCCTTCTTCAATGAATGAAAGTGAAAATTGAAAGTGAAGTCGTTCATTCATGTCCGACTCTTAGTGACCCCATGGACCTGCAGCCTACCAGGCTCCTCCGTCCATGAGATTTTCCAGGCAAGAGTACTGGAGTGGGGTGCCATTGCCTTCTCCAAATATACACACTAACATGTATCAAATAGGTAATCAAAAAGGACCTACTAAATATAATACACGGGGTTTGTTGTTGTTTAGTTGCTAAGTCGTGTCCAACTTTGCAGTCCCACAGACTAGCCCACCAGGCTTCTCTGCCCATGGGATTTCCCAGGCAAGTGGGTTGCCATTCCCAACCTGGGATCGAACTCAGGTCTCCTGCATTGGCAGGCAGATTCCTTATCACTGAGGCACCTGGGAAGCCAAATATATATCAAATAGATAATCAAAAAGGACCTACTGAATATAACACATGGGGTTGTCTACTAAGTGTGATTCATGAGAATATCTGCTCCACACTCCTACAACTAAAACTTATCTCACTCGATTATTGGCCTTGCTTGTTTTATTTTGTCTGCCACCCCATTTCCAGTTAGACTGAATGCTCCAGGAACTGGGAAAATGCCCGCTTATTTCATTATTCTATCGCAGGTACCTAGTAGAGTGTTGGCATTCAATGAACAAAAGTTGAATTTAAATTAGGATTTTGCTATAAGTAAATCAGGCAAGAATTAAAAAAAGAAAACAGACCTACAGGACTTCCCTGGCAGTCGAGTGTTTAATTATCCTTCCAATGCAGGGGGTATGGGTTTGGCACCCCTGGTTGGGGCACTAAGATCCCACAAAGAAAATAGACCTCCATTATTTAGCAACATCTGCATATTAATGTTACTTCCCCAACATAAGAATAACTAAATCCTGAAGTTGAAAACCTACCAAGGAGACATTAATTTCTTAAAATCTGAAGTTTAGAAAAAACTATTGCTTTCAAGCTTGAGTCCTCTTACTAATCAGTATGATTTGTGTTTAAAAAAAAAAAAAAAAAACAACTATTCAATGGTTTGCTTTGCCCAATTTTAATGAGCCCTGGCTGTAAGTTCACCCTGGAAAAGGCTAAAACACAGAGTATGGCTGATTACTACGATTTACATAATTTCCCACCAGAGGCCCACAGCCAAAGTCATCACTCACTCTTGAGTCTTTAGAATATAAGAAACAACCCAAGCAGCCACTAAGTCAGGAGTTCCACTTCCAGAGCTTCCCTTTGTGCATACTCAAGAATTTTTTCTTGCTGGATTACATCATTAATAGCCATTTATCAAATCTACCAGTATTTTTGATTTTGTGAAGTCTCTCCCCACACCTGTCACTTAGAACACTGTCTTCTCTAATCTTCCTTCACTGTGTGGAGGTAGAATAACTGAGGAGTATAAAAAATAGTGATGGGCAAACGGGAGTCTGTTTCTGAGCAGATGTTTCAGCAGCATTAATAACCAAAAAGACCAGACAGACAGCAGAAAAGGGGAGGGGCGGGGAAACCCCAAACAAGAAAAATCCCCAAACCTCCAACTTCAACTTTCCAGAGGGAAAAATGCTATAAAAATGATATGAAAGGACTTAGAGACACAATGGCAGAGTAGGAAGGCCTTGAGCTCACCTCCTCTCACGAGTACACCAAACTCAAAATTGCTGAGCAATTATCAATAAAAGACTGAAAGTGAAAGTCGCTCAGTTATGTCTGACTCTTTGTGACCCCAGGGACTGTAGTCCATGGGATTCTCCAGGCCAGGATACTGGAGTGGGTAGCCTTTCCCTTCTCCAGGGGATCTTCCCAACCCAGGGATCAAACCCAGGTCTCCCACACTGCAGGCGGATTCTTTACCAGCTGAGCCACCAGGGAATCCCAAGAATACTGGAGTGGGTAGCCTATCCCTTCTCCAGGGGATCTTCCTGATCCAGGAATCAAACTGAGGTCTCCTGCATTGCAGGCAGATTCTTTACCAACTGAGCTATCAGGGAAGTGCCCCCCCGCCCCAGCCAAAAAAAGGAAGACTGGAAGCTACAAAAAAATAAAAAGATTTTCTACATCCAAAGACACAAGGAAGAAACCATGAGATGGTAGAAGGGGTGCATTTGCAATATAATCAAATCCCCCACCCCTCAAGTGGGCAACCTGCAAACTGGAGAATAATTATATCACAGAAGTTCTCCCACAGGAGTGAAAGCTCTGAGTCCCAAGCCAGGCTCCCCAGTCTAAAGGTCAAGTACCATGAGGAGGAGCCCCCAAACCATCTGGCTTTGAAGGCCATTGGGGCTTGTGGTAGGAGTCCACAGGACTGGGTGAAACAGGGACTCCACTCTTGGAGAGTGCACACAGTATCTCGTACTAGAACCCAAGGTGAAGGCAGTGACATCATAGGAGCCTGGGCCAGAGCCACCTGTTGATCTTGGAGGGTCTCCTGAGGAGGTAGCATGAGGATGGGGCAGCCGTGGCTTATTGTAGGTACAGGGAGTCTGGTGGTGGAGGTACCAGGGAATATTCATCGGCATGAGCTCTCCTGGAGGCCACCATTTTGGCACCAAGACTTGGCCCCAACCAAAAGCCTGTAGGCTCCAGTGCTGAAACATCTCAGGCCAAGCAACCAACAGAGCAGGAAGAGAATCGAAAAAGAAATAATTGCTGTTTGCAGATGACATGATACTCTACACAGAAAATCCTAAAGATGCTACCAGAAAACTACTCATCAATGCTCATCAATGAATCTGGTGAAGATACAGGATACAAAAATACACAGAAATCTCCTGCATTCCTATTCTCTGACAATGAAAGATCAGAAAGAGAAATGAAGGCAACAATCCTACTTATCATCACATCAAAGAGAACAAAATACCTCAGAATACACCTCTCTAAGGAGATGAATGGCAAAGCTGGTCGAGGTGATGGATCCCAGCTGAGCTGTTTCATATCCTGGAAGATGATGCTGTGAAAGCGCTGCACCCAAGATGCTAGCAAATCTGGAAAACTCAGCACTGGCCACAGGACTGGAAAAGGTCAGTTTTCATTCCAATTGCAGAGAAAGGCAATGCCAAAGAATGCTCAAACTACCACACAATTGCACTCATCTCACACGCTAGTAAAGTAATGCCCAAATTTCTCCAAGTCAGGCTTCAGCAATACGTGAACCATGAACTTCCAGATGTTCAAGCTGGTTTTAGAAAAGGCAGAGGAACCAGAGATCAAATTGCCAACATTCGCTGGGTCATCGAAAAAGCAAGAGAGTTCCAGAAAAACATCTATTTCTGCTTTATTGACTATGCCAAAGCCTTTGACTGTGTGGATCACAATAAACTGTGGAAAATTCTTCAAGAGATGGGAATACCAGACCACCTGACCTGCCTCTTGAGAAACCTATATGCAGGTCAGGAAGCAACAGTTCGAACTGGACATGGAACAACAGACTGGTTCCAAATAGGAAAAGGAGTGCAACAAGGCTGTATATTGTCACCCTGCTTGTTTAACTTATATGCAGAGCACATCATGAGAAACACTGGGCTGGAAGAAGCACAAGCTGGAATCAAGTTTGCCAGGAGAAATATCAATAACCTCAGATATGCAGACACCACCACCCTTGTGGCAGAAAGTGAAGAGGAACTAAAAAGCCTCCTGATGAAAGCAAAAGAGGAGAGTGAAAAAGTTGGCCTAAAGCTCAACATTCAGAAAACAAAGATCATGGCATCCGGTCCCATCACTTCATGGGAAATAGATGGGGAAACAGTGGAAACAGTGTCAGACTTTATTTTGGGGGGCTCCAAAATCACTGCAGATGGTGACTGCAGCCATGAAATTAAAAGACGCTTACTCCTTGGAAGGAAAGTTATGGCCAACCTAGATAGCATATTCAAAAGCAGAGACATTACTTTGCCAACAAAGGTCCATCTAGTCAAAGCTATGGTTTTTCCAGTGGTCATGTATGGATGTGAGAGTTGGACTGTGAAGAAAGCTGACCACCAAAGAATTGATGCTTTTGAACTGTGGTGTTGGAGAAGACTCTTGAGAGTCCCTTGGACTGCAAGGAGATCCAACCAGTCCATCCTAAAGGAGATCAGCCCTGGGTGTTCATTGGAAGGACTGATGCTAAAGCTGAAACTCCAATACTTTGGCCACCTCACGTGAAGAGTTGACTCATTGAAAAAGACTCTGATGCTGGCAGGGGTTGGGGGCAAGAGGAGAAGGGGATGACAAAGGATGAGATAGCTGGATGGCATCACCGACTCGATGGATGTGAGTTTGAGTGAACTCCGGGAGTTGGTGATGGACAGGGAGGCCTGGCATGCTGCGATTCATGGGGTCACAGAATCGGACATGACTGAGCGACTGAACTGAACTGAAGGAGATGAAAGACTTGTACTCAGAAAACTTTAAGAAAATGATCAAAGAAATCAAAGATAACACAAACAGATGGACAGACACACTGTTTCTGGACTGGAAGAGTCAATATTGTCAAAAATGATATTACTATCCAAAGTAATCCACAGACTCAGTGCAATCCCTATCAAATTACCAATAGCATTTTTCACAGAGGATTAACCTCCAAAATACACAAACAGCTCATACAGCTCAATTAAAAAAACAAAAAAACTCAAACAAACAAGGGGCAGAAGATCTAAAAAGACATTTCTCCAAAGAAGATATACAGATGGCCAAATGACACATGAAAAGATGTTCAACACTGCTCATTATTAGAGAAATGCAAATCAAAACTACAATGAGGTATCACCTCACACTAGTCAGAATGGCCATCAACAAAAAGTCTACAAATAAGAAATGTTGGAGAGGGTGTAGAGAAATGGGACCCCTCTTACAATGTTGAGGGAAATGTAAACTGGTGCAGCCACTACAGAGAATAAGTCGGAGATTCCTTAAAAAAACTAGGAATACAGTTACCATGTGATCCTGCAATCCCACTCCTAAGCATATATCCCGGGGAAGTCATAATTTGGAAAGATACATGGGCACCAATGTTCATTGCAGCACTATTTCCAATAGCCAAGACAAGGGAGCAACCTAAATGTCCACTGACAGGTGAATAGATAAAGAAGATGTAATATAAACAGAAAATGGAATATTACTCAGCCATAAAAAAAGAAAAAATAATGCCATTTGCAGCAATATGGATGGACCTAGAGATTATCACACTAAGTGAAATAAGACAGAGAGAGACAAATGTCATATGATATCACTTATATGTGGAGTCTCAGAAACAATGCAAATGAACTTATTTACAAAACAGAAACAGACTCATAGGCATAGGAAACAAATTTATGGTTAAAAGGGGAAAGTTGGCGGGGAGGGAAAAAGTAGGAATTTTGGATTAGCAGATACATACTACTACACATAAAATAGATAATAAATAAGGACCTACTGTACAGAGCAGAGAATTATACTCAATATTTTGTAGTAACCTATATGGGAAAGGAATCTGAAAAAGACTATAAATATATATACATATACATATATGTATATACATATATATATAGGCTTTGCAGGTGGTACTAGTGATAAAAAGAACCTGCCTGCCAATGCAGGAGACGTAAGAGATGCAGGTTAAATCCCTAGGTCAGGAAGATCCCCTGGAGGAGGGTATGGCAACCCACTCCAGTATTCTTGCCTGGAGAATCCTATGGACAGAGGAGCCTGGTGGGTGACGGTCCATAGAGTTGCAGAGTCGGACATGAATGAAGTGACCTAGAATGCATGCATGCACATATATATGTAACTGAATCACGCTGCTGTACAACTGAAACTATTAATAACAGTGAAAATCAAATGTGTCAATTGAAAATTAATTATAGTAAGTCTCCTGCATACGAACCTTCAAGCTGTGAACTTTCAAAGATTTGAGTGTGTGTTTGCAAGCTCAGTCTCGTAAGTCTCTTCACGTGTCTGCCGTATATTGTCATGTCTGTCCATCCTCTACAAGTGGTTGTACTTCTGTGTACTTTACTGTACAGTATTGTATAAGCACAGTAGTACAGTTTATTTCAAGCTAGATCTGCAAGAGGACAACTGCATTGAACTCGTTGCTATGCAACATGAAGAATTTACTAGTGAAGACCTGAAGGAGCTGGAGGCCCAGAGAAAGCACAAAGAGAGACAAGAGGAAGAAGTAACTGAAGAACTGAAAAGCTTCATGATGCAGGAAATAGTAAAGGGGTTTTCTCTGAGAGGCCCTGTTAGGTTTCTGAGGCACCGGACCTGAATGTAGAATAGTTCACCAAGTTTGCAGCAGCCGTTCAGAATGCAATGCAGCACTACCATGTCATTATGGCAAGAAAAAAAGAACTCAGGCACCACTAAGACTGTGTTTTCAAGAGGATAGATGGAATTGAATCCAGCAAAGAGCCAGAACCTGTGACGTCAGCGTCAGGCAAGAGTGACGTTGCAGCTTGCCCTCCATCTCCTATTGCTGATGATCCCTCAGCTCCACCGTCTCCCACTTCTCTCTCCTCCAGTGACGCTTCTTGCCCATTCACTTGATGCCAGCCCCTGTATGCCAGCTGTTGTGCCATACTATTGGACTTTTCAAGTACTTTCTCACTGTACTTATTGTACTTTTTCTTACTGTTTGTAAGATTTAAAATGTTTTATTTTTTATGTATTATTTGTGTGAAAAGTATTATAAATCTATTAAAGTACAGTACTATATAGTCAATTGGGTTAGTTGGGTACCTAGGCTAACTGTGTTGGACTTGGAACAAACTGGACTTACAAATGCACTCTTGGAACAGAAGTCATGTATGTATGCAGGGGACTTACTGTAACTAATTCTAAAAAAAAGACTTAAAGAGAATATTTACTTTTAACACATAGCTCTGATGTACCAAACCATTACTTCAAACAGCTCAATATTTTCAACAGTTATCTCCCCAAAGCCCTCCTAGTGTTCTAAGAATTGCTTCTTTCAAATAAAGAGACAAACAGGTCTCCTGTCTTGAGTGTGTAATTTTTATAAATTGAATCAGACCCACAGTGAGTGTCTTTCCAGGAGTTTCACCAAAATGAAAAAAAAGTTCTGAGATAAAACTGTAGCAGGAGGTCAGGTGAAGTGTGGAATTGTGGGGTCACAGACCTGACCCGCAAGCTGTTCTCAGGGGGTACGAGGGCTCTGGGGGGCCCACCACTGGTCTGGTCCTATCTCCGAGGCAGAGGCCTCAGGTGCAGCTCGCGCTCCAGCTGCTCGGCGGTCAGGCTTCCCTGGATTGCCTCACAGCCCGGGTTGAACACGGAGTAGGCGCTTTTCTCTCCCTGCGTCTTCTCCTCGGGGCCTCGCATCCCCACATACATCCAGTAGAACAGGGACAGGACAAAATAGGCCAGGCCAAATTCCAGTTCCACAAACAGTCCCAGCAGGACCAACCAGAGGAGCACCTTCAACAAGGTGACGCTGGTGAGGAGAGACCGGTCCCGCGGGGTCAGGGGCTGAGGCGGCGGGGGCCGTGGCGGTGGTGTGGCTTCGGCTGGACTCGGTGGTGGCTGTGACTCGAGGCCCCCAGGCCCAGCTGCTCCCTAGGACACACAAACCAAAGAAAGAATGAAGGGCAGTGGAGCCGAGAGGATCAAAACCCATCTGAAGAGGCAGCTGTCCTTGCATGGGAGGGCTTCCCCTCATTGGTGTCTGTTTTTCTTGCCCTGCTCTCTAAGACAACTATTTTCCAAGAGCTCTCATGCATCCTGCTCTGAATCAAAACTGATCAGTGAGATGTGACTTGATGAAAACCTTACAGCGTTCAGGTGGATTCCCATCTGAGGCAGACATTTCATCAGATTAGTCTGCTGCTAACAGGAGCTAATGTAGCCCCTCCAGTAACTCCTTGTAATTGATAAGGCAGCAGCCAGGCACACGCTTCACACACAGAATCAATAAATGTTTGTTGATTGGATTAGACGAGCTAAAATGTTGTTGAGTGGTATGATTCTAAAATGAGGACTATTCTACACATTAAAAAAAAAAAAAATCACAGTTATAGCCACAACCTTTCCAGCCCGTGACCATCCTACAAAGCCCCAGGGTCTCCTAACTGGACTCCCCTCCTCCTAACCTTTCTCTCCCCACACCAAACCATGTACAGCTGCTAAATAAATCTGCCACAACATCCATCAACCTTCTGCTCACAAACCTTTGACACATTTTTAATGCCTACCAGTTAAATTTTAAACTCCTTGGGCTGGAATCCAAGGCCTTACATTCACTCAAAAGACAGAAGTGCCAGAACATAGGCCCCTGTGCTGGCTGTAATGGGAGACAGAGGTATTTAAGGAGCTTTTGAGAGCTTGGTCTCCAGTCCAGTATTTTCTACACTTTTTTGGGTATGACCCACAATAAAAAATACATTTTGTACTGCAAACCCCTCCCCCCCCAAAAAAATATATATGGTGTATGTATATGTGTGTGTGTATCAGGAAAAAAGTCTTCACCTATCAACACTTTGATTACATATCAAGCTTTGGTTTTCTATTCTATTTTTTAAATTCCATTTAGTTAATTTAGGATAAGACCTTTAAAATTTTTTTCACTACCCACGAATGAGTCATGATTTGCAGTTTATAAAATAATGTTGTAAAAAGTTTCCTGAACAACATGATCCACAATCTATTGCTCTAGAAATGAATCCTCTGGTCTTACAACCCAAAGACATTGCCCATCTGTGGCCGGGAATATTCCTCTCCATTTCTCAGGAACTTGCTCTCTCCAGGCAAGCACGGCTGGTGAACTATGTATACCCTGACCTCTGGGGCCATCAAGCAGGGTGTCCCTCTGCCTCCCAGAGCTCTAATTGGCTCTCTTTCTCACTGAGTACCAAACTGTTTGTAATTCAAGTGTCTCTCTTTTAATATAGATCACATGTGTCCCTAGCTGTTGCATGAGGTCACCATACTGTTGCTGATTATCTTTTGGTGTCTCCAGAGCCAAACAGCACTGCACACATAAGTTTTCTGTACAGAGCAGACTTAGTTCATTTATTCAGTTATACCCCATATTCTTCACGTGGCAATTTAAAAGGTACCAAAACTGTTATCTGATCTCCAAAAAATATATAGGTCATCTGATTCATGTTGCTTTAGCAATTCTATATTGTTAGACCTTTGGTTGTTGTTGTTGTTGTTGTTGTTGTTTAGCATCAACCCTGGGTTAGAAAGATCCCCTGGAGGAGAAAATGGCAACCCACTCCAGTATTCTTGCCTGGAGAATCCCATGGACAGAGGTGCCTGGAGGGCTACAATCTGTAGGGTTGCAAAAAGTCAGAAACGATTGAAGTGACTTAGCACGCATTGCAATTATTATCTTTCCAATTAGATTGGAAAGTTCTTTGACATATAATCAGCTACACTCCCCACCCCCTCCACATACATTTATTAAATAAATAAATGTCACTTTCAGATTCAACCAGTGTGCACAATAGGGAAATCACTGATGGTCATAGCAGGGAACGTATACAATCTGATTAGTATTTAAGACTACTCTGGATGCCAGGCAGAGAGTGAGCTGCAAGAGAAGAAGAAAGTAAATTGTTAACAGCTCATGCAGGAGGCCCAATAAGAGAGGACTAGGCAGAGATGAGGCTGGTGACAAGGAGATCAGAGAGAAATGATGGACTGATGGATACAGACCACGTCTTGAACGTGCACAACTTGAAATTCACAGTAAACTGAATTTATTTTATTATTAAAGGAACACTAATGAGAATAATGCTATGGCCACCATTTACTGAGTACCTTCAAGATGCCTGATCTCCTGTAACTCAGAAGGCAGGTCTTATTAGTCCCAATTTACTGATTAGGAGACGCTGATAAGGAGATGTAAGGAACTCCCCTAAAGTCACATGGCTGGTGATGGGCAGAGATGAGGTCGGTCCAGGATCCGAGGATGATCTCCCTTCAAAGCCCTTTTTACTTAACTAGGGGCCTTCATGGGAGATGCTAAGGGGAAGGATTAGAGAGCTAGAAGGAGATGAGGTAGGGGTAGGGGTGTTAAACTGGCAAAGGGAACAAACAAAGGAGAGGGGGGCTCCGGAGATGCCTCCAACCAGGGCACCTCCTACTGTAAAAGCTGTGTGTGAAAGTGTCTGTGACCACCACAGGCACCACAGCACGTATGGTGCAGTTTAGGGAAGGGACTTCCATTCCCAGAATACCAAAGTGCTTCCCACCTCAGAGCCTTTGCACTTGTGGTTCCCTCTGAGAGGAAAGCCCTTTCCCCTCACACCACCTGGCTGGCTCCCTCTTCTACAAACCTCAGCAAAAATGTCACCATGTGGGCCCTTGTCCTTGTCCCAGGTTTCTCAAGAGTGGCTCCTTCTTAAGAAAAATGGTGAGGTCACTTCCTCTATGAGGTCCTCCCTGCCCACCCAATTTAAAGTGACACTCTGCATCCCTCACCCCTGATTCACTATCACAGCACGCTGGATTTTCCTCCCTTCTGTAGCATTCATCGTTCTTTTCTTTCAACTCAAAAGCAGGTTCTGTGAGAACAGGGCCTTGTCTTTATTGCACTGTCTCCTAGGACTCAGGACAGTAGCTGGAACATAGTGGGCACATGACTGAATGAATGCTGGTGGGAAAAAGCGAGAACTTAAGAGATGACTCCTGGATCTGAAGGGGTGATGCAAAGCCTGTGCCTGGCTGCTGCTGCTGTTGCTAAGTCGCTTCAGTCGTGTTCGACTCTGTGCGACCCCATAGACGGCAGCCCACCAGGCTCCCCCGTTCCTCAGATTCTCCAGGCAAGAACACTGAAGTGGGTTGCCATTTCCTTCTCCAATGCCTGAAAGTGAAAAGTGAAAGTGAAGTCGCTCAGTCGTGTCTGACTCTTTGAGACCCTATGGACTGCAGCCTACCAGGCTCCTCTGTCCGTGGGATTTTCCAGGCAAAAGTACTGGAGTGGGGTGCCATCACTTTCTCCGTGCCTGGCTAGGTCATGCCAAAGTAAGAGGGCATTTGAACAGTGGGCCAGCTTGAGCCAAGGCCTGGAGGGGAGGAGTTGCAGGATGAGTGTGGTCAATAGACCCTGGGGCTAGATGGTGCACTGGGGGCCTGGGAGTTGGGGGTGGGGCGGGGGCTTGGCAGGATTTAAAAAAAAAATTGCAGGCATTTTTGTCCCACTGTGGTAGAAGCTTGCTGCAGAAAGAAATATTTTATTTGGGGGAAATGCTTTTCCCCAAGCTAAATTCGAGAGTGAGGGAAGGAGGAGGTGGATGCCTCCGTATCAATGGCCAGCAAAAAGAAGCAATTACAAATGGAAGGATAAAGAAATCTTAGACAAGCCAGTCTGTGCCACCAAAATTATTAGGTAGAGATAGATCAGAAATTGGCAGGGGAGCAATTTAGTGATAATTTCACACCAGAGCAAACTCAGGAATTATACTGAGTAAATGAAAATGAGTTTTAGACAAAGTCCCTTATGAAAAACAGAGTAACTGATAAGAAGCATACGAGGTACAGCATTGCCTCTCATCCCTCTGTCAGGCCATCAGTTTGGGGGTTTTTAATAATGGAAATTTTCTCCAAGCTCAGTTCCTCTAGATTCAACTCAGTGATCCTATATTCCTTTGGAAATGAGACATAAAGTCAAAAACTCATTGTGTAGGCTAGATGTTTTGTAACTGTGGGGAGGAAAAGGGGTAGAGGAAATGGATTCTAAAATCCTAAGCAATTGTGCTCTGTGAGTTCTAATCCACAGTAAAGTCATCCTGAGACAAACTGTACGCAAGGAAATGGATTGTTTGAACCCTGCACACTCTTTCTGTAAGTCAGTAGGAACCCTGTGTGTCATGGAGAATAATATCTAATTCAAACTAAGTATTAAGTTCTTGATTACAAAAAAAAAAATTCCATATAACCAGATGTGGTGCAATGATAGATGACCTTAATAAATTTTAAGAGGAGTAAGGCACATCTTACTTTTCAAAAGGAATTTCTGGCACTTATTGCACTTGCTAAGTCACTTCAGTTGTGTCCAACTCTGTGTGACCCCATAGATGGCAGCCCACCAGGCTCCCCTGTCCCTGGGATTCTCCAGGCAAGAGCACTGGAGTGGGGTCCCTTCTCCGTTATTGCACTTAGGAGGTACAAAGACCACCTCACAGATTTCCCCTTGGATGTTCTGTCCTGTGTTCCCACATGCATGCTCCAATCTCACACTCAAGTCACCTTGCCACTTTACTCATGAGTGAAAACCAAGATACAGAGAGAGGAATGAGAGACTACCAAAAGCTAATAAGGCTTCCCTGGTGGCGCAGACAGTAAAGAATCTGCCTGCAATGCAGGAGACCTGTGTGGGGTCCCTGGGTCAGGAAGATCATCTGAAGAAGGCAATGGCTACCCACTCCAGTATTCTTGCATGGAGAATCCCATCAACAGAGGAGACTGACAGGCTACAGCCCATGGGATCGCAAGGAGTTGGGCACGACTGAACCACTAACACACTCACAATAGGTTGTAAAAGCTATCAGAGTAATCTATTGTTTTCGCCTTAAACATTAATTGTTAAACTTGAATACGCTTGTCTACTTCAACAGTGATACACAACACATGCCACCATAGGCAGTCAGCACACTTCTGCGAGTTCCGTGTTCAAACACCATTTCTAAAGCGCAGGCTATTTGGGCGACTGGCCGCACGTGGCCCAGATGCGAAATCACCCCAAGCTTTAATTACTGCCATTTCTCATCAGCACCCAGTTAGACCTTTCCCCCTCCATTAGCAGAGGGCTGTGGCCCCCTACGGTTGTGGAGCCGTTTCCCAAAGCCACTGAGGGCACAACGATCACTCAACTCTCTGTGAATAACGCAAGGGCAGAGGTGATTTCTTCTGGGACCCTAGACCCTCAACTTCCCGCCTGGAGTCGAAGCTGCGTGGGTCCCTGGCTGTAAAGAAAATGTCAAGGTCACTCTTCAGGGCGGAACAGGATGGGGCAGGAGACGCGAGGCCCCGCCGCCGAGCCGGCGGGAGGCGCCTGCAGCCCCTCTCAGCTAGCGAAAAGTGTGTTAGTCCCTCAGTCGTGTCTGACTCTTTGTGACCCCATAGACTGTCCTCCGCTGTCCACCGGCTTCTCCAGCCCCGGGGGGCGTGGCCTGGGCCGGGCCATTCCACGACGTGGGGGCGGCGCCTGCAGACCACCACGTGGTGCCGGGGCGGAGCCTCGGCAGAGTCGCCTCAAGAGGCCACGTCGGCGTTTCAGAAGCCAGGTGCCTACGGGGTAAGGCCTTCCTCCTCTCACCTGAGCGAGGCTGGGCTGGGCCTGGGCACTCGGTGGCCTCGGTTTCCACGCCAGGAACCGTTTTAGCCAGCCTGAGGGTGCTTTTGGAGTCGTAGCTGCTTCTGCCTTCTCTCCCGAGGTTTGTGTACTCTGGCTCGAAGTGCTGGGTTCAGCCACCAGCCCGACTCGCTTCCGGGCCGCCCGGAACTCAGCTAACCGCTGCTCCATGGCGCGCGCCCCCTTCCCGCTCCCAAAAAGCGCGCGCGCGCGCGCCCGTCCGCCCGCTCGCCCGCCGGGAACCAGTCCCGACTTTGCGGGGTTCCGGGCTGCAGTGCGCCTGCGTGGCGGCGCTGTCTGCTGCGCGTGCGCGCTAGCGCAACGCTAGCTTTGTGACGTTCAGTGGGCAGTTCACAGCTAATTATTCACTCTAAACGTGTAAGAGCAGTGTTCACGTTCGCGAGCTACGCGGTTAAGAACCTAAACATAAAGGTTGTCTCATTGTTTCCAGCTTTTGCCCTAGGCTAAGCGCCGCAATGCTCTCTCACGTCAGGGATCAGCTCCCTAACAGGTCCACAGGTTAGCACCAGATTGAGAAGGTGGTCCCGGGACATTGAAAAAGGCCCATGACCTGTGGGACTTTTCGTGTCAGAAGGAAGGCAGGATACAGCCTGCGCTTTTCCTTTTCAGCGGTTTGCCAGTCTTAGCAAAGGGCAAAGGGCTAGCACTGCTCACTGGCAGGCAGGTTGTACAGACTTCGCCCAATCACTACTCACCCAAAAGGTCACAGTTCCGGTCACGGACGGTTTAGAATTTTAAAGCTCTAAGCATCTAGCAGAGACATTACTTTGCTGACTAAGGTCCGTCTAGTCAAGGCTATGGTTTTTCCTGTGGTCATGTATGGATGTGAGAGTTGGATTGTGAAGAAGGCTGAGCGCCGAAGAATTGATGCTTTTGAACTGTGGTGTTGGAGAAGACTCTTGAGAGTCCCTTGGATTGCAAGGAGATCCAACCAGTCCATTCTGAAGGAGATCAGCCCTGGGATTTCTTTGGAAGGAATGATGCTAAAGCTGAAACTCCAGTGCTTTGGCCACCTCATGGGAAGAGTTGACTCATTGGAAAAGACTTTGATGCTGGGAGGGATTGGGGGCAGGAGAAGAAAGGGACAACAGAGGATGAGATGGCTGGATGGCATCACTGACTCGATGGACATGAATCTGAGTGAACTCCGGGAGTTGGTGATGGACAGGGAGGCCTAGCATGCTGCAGCCCATGGGGTCACAAAGAGTCTGATACGGCGAGTGACTGAACTGAATTGAAGCATCTAGCTAAGTGACACTCACATAATTGAGAACTCAAATATTTTGGGGGTCTTGTTGAGTGTGAGTCAAGGAACTAGATGAACTAGAATTGAAGTCTTTCATTCTCTTAGCAAATGTTTATCAAGAACCCTCTATATGTCAAGGGCTCCCATGATAGCTTAGTTGGTAAAGAATCCGCCTGCAGTGCAGGAAATCCTGGTTCAATTCCTGGGTCAGGAACAGGCCCTGGAGAAAGGATAGGCTACCCACTCTAGTATTCTTGGGCTTCCCTGGTGGCTCAGCTGGTAAAGAATCTGCCTGCAATGTGGGAGACCTGGGTTCGATCCCAGGGTTAGGAAGATCCCCTGGAGAAGGGAAAGGTTACCCACTCCAGTATCCTGGCCTGGAGAATTCCATGGACTATATAGTTCATGGGGCTGCAGAGAGGGGACTCGATGGAACGACTTCACTTTCACTTTCAGGTACTGATCATGGGCTTCCCAGGTGGCTCAGTGGTAAAGACTCTGGCTGCAATGCAGGAGACTCAAGTTTGATCTCTGGGTCAGGAAGATATCCTGGAGAAGGAAATGGCAACCCACTCCAGTATTCCTGCCTGGGAAATCTGGACAGAGGAGCCTGGCAAGGTATAGTCCTTATGGTCACAAAAAGGTCAGACACAACTTAGCAACTGAACAACAACAGGTACTGGTTACTGCTGTGAAGAAAAGTAAAGTAAGAAATAGGGATGGTGGGGCTGTTTTGAGCCAGTGACCAGGGAAGGCTTCTCTGAGGAGTTGCCATTTAAAAGCAGAGACCTAAATGAAGTGAGTGGTGGAGGCATGTAGATACCTGGAGATGAGCATTTCTATTAGAGGAAACAGCAAGTAGAAAAGTCCTGAGAGCTCAAGTACTTTGTTTGACCTGCTCACAGATCATCAATGGTCGGTTGATATAAGGCCTTACAGGCCATAGTCGAAACTTTACCCTGTGTTCTGAGTGTGATGGTAAGTGACAGGAGGATTTTGAGTACAAGATGACATGATCTGACATATTTTTAAAAGGTCACACTTGCTGCTGGAGGTGGAGTGCTGTTAGGGTGCAAGGACAGAAGGAAGAAAGCCAGTTTGAAAATACAGTGGTATAAGAGAGACTGGGCCTTTGGGGGCTAGAGTGGGAGTGATGGAGTTGGTGAGAATTGGTCAGATTCTGAATATAGTTTTGAATATCTGAGCCAACATGATGTGTAGCTGCATTGGATGTGGAGTGTGAGAAAAAGGGAATCAAGGATGACATATTTCCACCAGCCCCTCTGTCATCAATCCACACACCTTAGAAACCAAGTAAAAAAATACCAGGTTCTTTACTGAGATAGAGGAAGACTTGCAAGTCTTGTTTTGAACATGCCAAGAGTTTGAGGTGCCCATTGGATAAACAGTGGAGGCAGTTCAACAGTGAAACTGGAATTCAGAGAAAAGTCAAAACTGGAGATACATATTGGGAGTCATGAGCATGTGTGTGATAATCAAAGCCATGCAACTAGGTGAAATCAACTAGGGAGTGAGTGTGGATGAGAAGGTGTACGAGGACTGAGCCCTGACTAGTTGGAGATGATCTGTGAGACAAAAAAGAATGGGGTTGTTATACCACAAAGAGTTGCCATTGAGAAGTCACAGAAAGTTTCTTACCCATCTTGGTAGAATGATGGGTAAGTTTTTACCCATCCAAAGTAGATCTGCTTCTCTGGAGGGACTGGAGATTCTTTCATTGATTGTTATTTCCCACTTGGTCATGTCAGTTGTAAGTTACTTGCCATAGGTGCCCGCCATCTACCTCTACAAGGATTAAATCATGTGCTGCTGCAGCTGCTGACCTTCAGCACCCCCTGATGGAGCTCAGGGTGGAGAGCAGAAATGAGGCACTCTGTGCTCCAGGAAAACTGGCAGGATAGGTCTTCAGATAGTTAGATAGTCTTAGAACTGATTTTAGGAGCCCAATTCTTGTATCTCTTTGTAACTAGAAAAGCACTACAATCCTGCATGGCGACAATTGTTTCTTGTGACTAGCAGAAGCTTCATAAGACCAGAAGAAATTCCACACACACCAAAAAAGTGCTTAATTGCATGTATTCCTCCTTTACCAAAATCACATATATACTGTCCTTTCCTCCTATCTCTTTGAAACAAATTCTCAGAGCTATCTGAGGTGCTGTCTCCTGGGCTGCAGTCCTCACATTGCTCCAAATAAAATTCAACTCACAACTCTCACATTGTGCTTTTTTTTTTAGTTGACAATAATCACACTGAGACCTTAGAACTGCATTTGTCATCTACTTCTAGCAGGCATTTAGACTTCAGGCATAGAATTTGTGGGCTATTGCAGTCAGGCTCTCTGGCAGGAGACATGGCACTTTTGAAAAGGTTAAGTAAGGAGAGTTTCGTGTTACAAAGATGTGGCAAGATTAAAGGAGGCAGTGTGTGTTACCAGCCTCTGGGCCTCAGGCAGCAAGACAGAGTGGTCATCAGAACTCAGTGAATCCTGTAGCTAGAGAAGAAGCCCAAGATGCAGGAGCTGTTAAATGGGTGGAGAAGGGTGGGAAGAGGATAAGAGGAGCAAACAGAATATCCAGCCAAGTACTGGCATTTCTAGCACCATCTTGCTTCGGTAACCTTATTTGCCCTTTTCTTTGTTTTCTGCTTATAAATTTATTTTGTCTCAGTGCTTTGTAAACCTCTTTAAATTCTTTTTGGAAGAGGTTGAAAGAATGGGAAAAAGTAGAGATGCAAGAGATGATCATGAAGAACACCTTCTGCCAAACTAACTCCATTTCCTTTTCGGATAAGATTGAGAGCTTAGTAAATAAGAAGGATCCCAAAGTGTACTTAATGTGTGAATTTAAGTTTTATTTGCATGTACCATATTTCATGTGTATATAAACTTGCACATAATAAACATATGTAATATGTGTACATGTATGTCATATTTGTAAATTACAAGTAATAAAATATCCACATGTCTTCCTAGGGTATCCGTGCTATGGAGAGTATAATTCCCCATTCTTTGACTTTGAACTCAAACATCCAAGTTGCTTTTGCCAAATGGATGATGGCAGGCATTATGCAGGTAGAGGGGCTTGATGTGTGTTTGTCCTGTTGAATGTGCCCTTTTAATTTTCTGCACTGCCATGAGATGGACTTGCCACAACTAGCCAGCTGTCCAAGGATAATGAGAGTTCTGTGGATATGGCTGACTCACTGACCAGCTAAGCCCAGCCCAAAATAGCTGCCCCCAGCTTACCCAAGATGTATGAAAAATAAATGTTTGTTTCATATCACAGAAATTGTGTGGGTTTGGTTACACAGAAAAAGCTACTTAAGGGAAAAAAAAAAAAAAGAATGTTCTTCTCTGTACCTGTGGTCCATTCCTGACTCCTACCCACCTCTTCAATCTATTAATGTAGTGAGTTACATTAATAGACTTTCTATCAAACCATCCTATATTCCTGGAATAAACAAAACTCAGCCACTTTATAACATATAAAATTCAAAGCTAGGTCCAGTTTGGTAATCTTTAAAGAATTTTGTACCTATGTGCATTAATGAGATTTTTCAATCGTTTTTTTTTTTTTTTCACATACTGTTCTTGACAAGTTCTGGATTTAGGATTATACTACCTTTATGAAATAAGCTGAAGTCTCCATCTCCCCTCCCAACCCCCATTTTTAGAACAGTTTGAATAAAGTAAGAATTAACTGGTTCATGAATATTTGATAAGACTTAGTACTAAAACCATCTCGACCTGATATTTTCTTAGATCGGATAAATAAATATAAACAACAATTAAGTGGCTTCATAGCTGGTCAACACAGCCTTACCCAAAAAGTGTTAAGAAATGGATCAACATCAGTCTGTCCTATCTGATGTTTTTAGGAGTGGCTTGCATAAAAACATAAAAGACCGTTTATCATATTTTCAGGTGATAAAAATTTGATAGAGAAATCTACAATTATATCTTTAGGGTAAAAAAAAGAAACCAAAATAAATTTAATTAAATGTATCATGATTAAAGGGTTGTATAGATGCTTAGAGGGAACACTACCTCCTAGATGGGCATTTATATTTTTATGTCTGTTCTTACTTCTTAATCGTTGACTTGAGAGAAGTTTGCTTCAATAGGAACTGGAGCTTTTCCCTGACCCCAGGCTGGGGAAGGGGGGCATATGTGGTGGATGCTTCAGCTTCTAAAGTCAATCCCATTGTCTGAGCGAGGACCACCATGCTCTCCTGCTTATATGACAAGCCATCAGAGTGTCCAGAGGAGAGTGGTCTGGATAATGATGTTTCTAGAGCAGGGCTTCTCAACCTTGGTACTTTAGGCATTTGGGGCCAGATAATTCCTTGTTGTGGGGGGCAGTCCTGTATCTTGTAGGATTCTTAGCAGTACCCCTGACCCAGCCCATACTTGCCAATAGTATTCCCTGGTTGTTGTAGCAACCAAAAATGTCTCCGGTTCAGTTCAGTTCAGTTCAGTCGCTCAGTCGTGTCCGACTCTTTGCGACCCCATGAATCACAGCACACCAGGCCTCCCTGTCCATCACCAACTCCCGGAGTTCACTCAGACTCACATTCATCAAGTCAGTGATGCCATCCAGGCATCTCATCCTCTGTTGTCCCCTTCTCCTCCTGCCCCCAATCCCTCCCAGCATCAGAGTCTTTTCCAATGAGTCAACTCTTCCCATGAGGTGGCCAAAGTACTGGAGTTTCAGCTTTAGCATCATTCCTTCCAAAGAAATCCCAGGACTGATCTCCTTCAAAATGGACTGGTTGGATCTCCTTGCAATCCAAGGGACTCTCAAGAGTCTTCTCCAATACCACAGTTCAAAAGCATCAATTCTTCGGTGCTCAGCTTTCTTCACAGTCCAGCTCTCACAGATGATGCCAAATCAGTGGTCCCCAACCTTTTTGGCACCAGGGACCAGTTTCATGGAAGACAGTTTTTTCCATGGACTGGGGGTGGGGACGGGGAAGTTAGTTCAGCAGTAATGCGAGTGATGGGGAGCGAAGGGGAGCAGGTGTTGAAGCTTCACTCAGTGGACCGCTGCTCAATTTCTGCTCTGCAGCCCAGGGTCTAACAGAAGGCCTGGGGGGTTGGGGACCCCTGTGGAAACTTCCCCCTGGAGGCAAATTTGCCCTTGGTTGAGAATAACTGGTCTAAAGACCATATTTTAGTAAGCATAGTAAAGGCAGTAGTGATTTGGGTCAGAGAAGAAGAGTCATAGTGAAAACATACCAGTTTGTTTTAGAAGCTATTAAAAGGGCTATTGTGAATGGGGGACAGAATCATTTTGTGGGGATCCAGAAGGCAGAACTGGGGCTTCCCAGGTAATTCCATGGTAAAGAGTCTGCCTGCCAGTTCAGGAGACACAGGAGGCTCGGGTTCCATCCCTGGGTCAAGAAGATTCCCTGCAGGAAGGCATGGCAACCTGCTCCAGCATTCTTGCCTGGAGAATTCCATGGACAGAGGAGCCTGGTGGGCCACAGTCCATAAGGTCACACGGTGTTGGACGAGACTCAAAAGAGTTGGACGAAACTGAGCATGCGTGCAAAAGGCAGAACGTAGGTCAAAAGTTTCAAATTACAAGGTGACAAATGTGGAATCTTTTTTTAAAAGGAATTTTCCACCAATTCAGTTTTTCCAGAAATAGCCAGCTAGTGGAATAATTTCAGTGCAGTTGAGTTTCCTGACACTAGCCGGATTCAAGCAGAGGCTGACAAACCACTTGTCAGGAATGCTGTAGAGGGGATCCTGGGCCGAAGAGGGATTTGGTTGATGTAGATGATTCCCAAGTCTCTTCCAACTGGAGAATTTGTTTTAATTCAACCTGGGATGAGAAAACAGAAGGCTTTGGTACATCAGACTAGACCGTGTCGCATAAGGTGTCGGTGCCACTGCCTGGATCCCCTCGGCTCTCACTGTTGCTGGACATGCTGATGGCTTGTTTCTGCGAGCCCCTGGGGGCTTCAGGAGTGTGTTCAACTAGTGCATGGGGCAGACCAGCAGTAGTGGGAGGATCATTCCCCCCCAACCATCAAGTAGCCTCCAACCAATTTTGGAGTTGGTGGATAAATACCCCAGCGTCCTCACTCCTCATTGGGAGGAATGACTCTGAGATACATTCCACAGAATCTTCCAGGGGTCTTCAGGAGGAGCAAGCCTCCGTCACCCACAGCAGGACCTGCTCATGAAAGCACCCTATGTCACCTTTCTTCCCTTACCTGTCTCATTTCCCTGCTCCACTATCAGTGCTCCCTGGAATCATTTCCCCAGTAAGCCTCCTCCATTCAAATCTCAGGACCTTCTTCCAAGGGAAGCTAAGGTCAGACCTACATAAGACCTAAGCAAGGTCTATGGACTTGATTACAGAAAAGGAAGTGATGAGAGGGCTGGTCGATATTTCACATGTATGAGACGCTCAGTCTTGAAGTTTGAAGCAAGAAGAATGGCTTTAGAGTGGCATAGTCCAAGGAGATGGGAATAAAGAAGTTAGGAAAACAGAAAGGAAGAGGGGTTTGGGGGGGAACGGGTACATACATTCATACAGCTGAATCCCTTCACTGTCACCTGAAACTATCACAACATTGTTAATCAGCTATCAGTTCAGTTCAGTCACTCAGTCGTGTCTGACTCTTTGAGACCCCATGGACTGCAGCACGCCAGGCTTCCCTGTCCATCACCAACTCCTGGAGCTTGCTCAAAGTCATGTCCATTGAATTGGTGATGCCATCCAACCATTTCATCCCTTGTTGTCCCCTTCTCCTCCCGCCTTCAATCTTTCCCAGCCTCAGGGTCTTTTCTAGTGAGTCAGTTCTTCATATCAGGTGGCCAAAGTATTGGAGTTTCAGCTTCAGCATCAGTCCTTCCAAAGAATATTCAGGACTGATTTCCTTTAGGATGGACTGGTTGGCTCTCCTTGCAGTCCAAGGGACTCTCAAGAGTCTTTTCCAACACCACAGTTCAAAACCATCAACTCTTCAGCACTCAGCTTTCTTTATACTCCAGCTCTCACATCCATACATGACTACTGGAAAAACCATAGCTTTGACTAGATAGACCTTTGTTGGCAAAGTAATGTCTCTGCTTTTTAATATGCTGTCTAGGTTGGTCGTAACTTTTCTTTCAAAGGACAAGCGTCTTTTAATTTCTTGGCTGCAGTCACCATTTGCAATGATATTGGAGCCCCCAAAAACAAAGTCTGACACTGTTGCCATTGTTTCCCCATTATTTCCCATAAAGTGATGGGACTGGATGCCATGATCTTAGTTTTCTGAATGTTGAGCTTTTTCAACTTTTTCACTCTCCTCTTTCACTTTCATCAAGAGGCTCTTTAGTTCTTCTTCGCTTTCTGCCGTAAGGGTTGTGTCATTTGCATATCTGTGGTTACTGATATTTCTCCCAGCAATCTTGATTCCATCTTGTGCTTCATCCATTCCAGCATTTCTCATGATGTACTCTGCATATAAGTTAAATAAGCAGGGTGACAATATCCAGTCTTCACATACTCCTTTCCTGATTTGGAACCAGTCTGTTGATTCCATGTCCAGTTCTAACTGTTGCTTCCTGACCTGCATACAGATTTCTCAGGAGGCAGGTCAGGTGGTCTGGAATTCCCATCTCTTGAAGAATTTTCTACAGTTGGTTATGATCCACATAGTCAAAGGCTTTGGCATAGTCAATAGAACAGAAGTAGACGTTTTTCTAGAACTCTCTCACTTTTTCAATGCTCCAACGGATGTTGGCAATTTGATCTCTGGTTTCTCTGCCTTTTCTAAATCCAGCTTGAATGGAAGTTCATGGTTCACATACTATTGAAGCCTGGCTTGGAGAATTTTGAGCATTACTTTGCTAGCGTGTGAGATGAGTGCAATTATGTAGTAGTTTGAGCATTCTTTGGCATTACCTTTCTTTGGGATTGGAATGAAAACTGATCTTTTCCAGTCCTGTGGCCACTGCTGAGTTTTCCAAATTTGCTGGCATACTGAGTGCAGCACTTTCACAGCATCATCTTTTAGGTGAGATCCTCGTCCCCTCTGCCAGGATGCAGGCCCTGAAGCTGCTCTGTGCATGCAGAGGAAAGGTGTAGGAATGTCCTTGCTCTCTGGCATTTAATTTACCAGTTGCCTCTGAGCTGGGGCTTTGGCAGATTCTGCTGGTATCTGAAAGACAACCTGTCATACTGAGGGCCTGCTGCTGATGACTGAAATTGAGAAACTTGGCAGATAAGCAAACAGTAACTGGAAATCAGACTTCCTGGGTTGGTAGGAACACAGGCCCTGGAGACAAGGAGCTTCTGGGAGCCTCAGGACCAGGACACTGAGCACTGCCCATGCCAGTGAGGACAGGTCGATGTTCAATTTTGACCCTCAAGAAGACTCCCATCAATTGCAAGGTGGGCTGTTCACCTGGGAGCGGCTGTCCCATGACAGGTAGATCATTGGACTGAGAATCCTGGTCCCTTGGGCATTTCTAGACCCATTCAGTGGGCATGAAACAAGCTGGGACCTGGGACCCTTTGCTCCAGTACTTGCACCTAGACATACCTTTCCTGGGCAATAAAATACAGAGAAACTACAAAGTACTAAAAATAACTGTGCATATGTGAAGTTGGGGAAAATTATGGACAATAATAGTCAGCTATACTCCAGTACAAAATAAAAAGTTTAACTCAAACTAAAAGAAAGGATGAGTGAGTGAGTGAAAGTCGCTCAGTCGTGTCTGACTCTTTGCGACCCTGTAGACTATACAGTCCATGGAATTCTCCAGGCCAGGATACTGGAGTGGGTAGCCTTTCCCTTCTCCAGGGGATCTTCCGAACCCAGAGATCGAACCCAGGTCTCCTGCATTGCAGGCGGGATTCATTACCAGCTGAGCTATCAGGGAAGCCCCTTCGTGAAAAAGATCTTCACAAACCAGATAATCACGATGGTGTGATCACTCACCTAGAGCCAGACATCCTGGAATGTGAAGTCAAGTGGGCCTTAGAAAGCATCACTACAAACAAAGCTAGTGGAGGTGATGGAATTCCAGTTGAGCTATTTCAAATCCTGAAAGATGATGCTGTGAAAGTGCTGCACTCAATATGCCAGCAAATTTGGAAAACTCAGCAGTGGCCACAGGACTGGAAAAGGTCAGTTTTCATTCCAATCCCAAAGAAAGGCAATGCCAAAGAATGCTCAAACTACCACACAATTGCACTCATCTCACACGCTAGTAAAGTAATGCTCAAAATTTTCCAAGCCAGGCGTCAGCAATACATGAACCATGAACTTCCAGATGTTCAAGCTGGTTTTAGAAAAGGCAGAGGAGCCAGAGGTCAAATTGCTAACATCTGCTGGATCATCGAAAAAGCAAGAGAGTTCCAGAAAAACATCTATTTCCGCTACATTGACTATGCCAAAGCCTTTGACTGTGTGGATCACAATAAACTGTGGAAAATTCTTCAAGAGATGGGAATACCAGACCACCTGACCTGCCTCTTGAGAAACCTATATGCAGGTCAGGAAGCAACAGTTCAAACTGGACACAGAACAACAGACTGGTTCCAAATAGGGAAAGGAGTATGACAAGGCTGTATATTCTCACCCTGTTTGTTTAACTTATATGCAGAGTACATGTACAGAAACACTGGGCTGGAAGAAGCACAAGCTGGAATCAAGATTGCCAGGAGAAATATCAATAACCTCAGATATGCAGATG
Source organism: Oryx dammah (assembly GCF_014754425.2). Taxonomy (NCBI): domain Eukaryota; kingdom Metazoa; phylum Chordata; class Mammalia; order Artiodactyla; family Bovidae; genus Oryx; species Oryx dammah. The sequence goes on along the minus strand of NW_024070195.1, from coordinate 37,817,210 downwards.
ACACCATCCTTATGGCAGAAAGTGAAGAGGAACTAAAAAGCCTCTTGATGAAAGTGAAAGAGGAGAGTGAAAAAGTTGGCCTAAAGCTTAACATTCAGAAAACTAAGATCATGGCATCTGGTCCCATCACTTCATGGGAAATAGATGGGGAAACAGTGGAAACAGTGTCAGACTTTATTTTGGGGGGCTCCAAAATCACTGCAGATGGTGACTGCAGCCATGAAATTAAAAGACGCCTACTCCTTGGAAGGAAAGTTATGACCAACCTAGACAGTATATTCAAAAGCAGAGACATTACTTTGCCAACATAGGTCCGTCTAGTCAAGGCTATGGTTTTTCCAGTGGTCATGCATGGATGTGAGAGTTGGACTGTGAAGAAAGCTGAGCACCGAAGAATTGATGCTTTTGAACTGTGGTGTTGGAAAAGACTCTTGAGAGTCCCTTGGACTGCAAGGAGATCCAATCAGTCCATCCTAAAGGAGATCAGTCCTGAGTGTTCATTGGAAGGACTGATGCTAAAGCTGAAACTCCAGTACTTTGGCCACCTTATGTGAAGAGTTGACTCATTGGAAAAGACCCTGATGCTGGGAGGGATTGGGGGCAGGAGAAGAAGGGGACAACAGAGGATGAGATGCCTGGATGGCATCACCGACTTGATGCACATGAGTTTGAGTGAACTCCGGGAGTTGGTGATGGACTGGGAAGCTTGGTGTGCTGCGATTCATGGGGTCGCAAAGAGTCGGACACAACTGAGCTACTGAACTGAACTGAACTGAAAAGAAAGGAAGGGGAAGGGAGGCCACAGTATTTCAACTGAAGTAGCCTGATCCGGACAGCTCCTAGGGAAGCAACTTGGCCAACACTTCATGTGAACTCCGTGGAGGACAGAATCTAGTCATTCTATGATTCTGTCCTCCTGGGACTTTGGAGACTATTCAGTCCATAAATGTTGATTGAACACCTGCTACAAGCCATGTTCTGTGCCAGGCTTTGAGGACACAGGAATAAAATACATTCCCATCCCATAGGAGTTTATGGTCTAGTTGGAGAGGCAGACACATTAATAGAAAATTACACATGGAGGTCTGAGGAAGCAAAGGAGGGTCACCAACTCAGACTGGGGTGTAGTATGACTTCAGATTTAAATATGGGGAAACTGAGGTCAGAGGAAGAAAGCTGACGAGGTTATATAATTCCTGGGCATTGCTGTTGACAGTAAATATTTCTGATGATGGTCCATTTTGCATTTGCGTTAGAAAATATTGGCACATGAGCCCCTCCCTGCTGCTGCTGCTCCCCCTGCTCTTGGCTTAATGGTCAGAACTTGCTTTGGTTTAATAGCTACTGCTGGTTTGAGTTTTGCCTTTTTGTGTCCCTCAGTCCCAACCCAACTATAGGGATCTTGTGCTCCAGAAGAGCCCAGCAGTCTCTGCTGTCAGTCCTGTCTGATCCCATTATCTGAAGCATCCTCATTACCCTCTTCTGCATCTCCTTAACTCCCTGTAATTTCCAAAATCTCAGGTTATGACAGTTTTCCACCCACCAGATATGCCTCACATTGTTCTATTTTGAGTTCTATTTTGCTTAGCATTGATGCTCTGAGAAATGCCTCCTACAACTTACAGGACAGATGATCAGACAAAGCCCATAGAATTACAGGAAAGATACTCTGTATGCAAATCCCATCCTCTCCTTAATTTTTTCTGAAAGTATCTGGGGAAGAATCTCTTTGCAAGTTGAGAATAAAGCAAGCAATAGGTGCTATGTTTCAGGCAAGCTTGCTCCTGTGATGTGTGGGAATAAAGTTAGAAGGAAGGCAAGCTTTTGCCCTTTGCAGTCCTTTGAAGAAATAGACTGGTTAAAATATGCATACATACCCAGAGTGGTGTATTTCTTGATTCTTGACAGCTGCTCAGCCTCTTCTCTGGAAACTCCTGCTTCAGCTCTTGCATTTTCTCTCCAGTCACTGACCTGTAGAGTACCTGAACATCAAAGTTTAGGGCCCAAATGGACCCATCTTTTATCCTAATAGCATTAGCTGCTGTGGAGGCTCGGAGGAGGTAAAGATGGCCTCTTCTGCATGACTTAGCGGTGGGAACACAGCCAGGGCCCTGCTCCGCTTGGCTGTCGCCTGCTCAGCTGTTAGTCATTTCAGTGCTCTGCACGCTGGGGAGCCATTACTGCTTCTTTAGTAAGGTGAACATGAGGGAGGGGGAGTGAGGCTATGCCTATCCAGTATCCAGCCTCCTTCCAACGTGCGTGTTGTTTTCCTCGACCTGTATCCTATGGAAAAGAGATTTTCTATCTTAGTCCTTTCTTTAAAAATAATTTTTTTAACCTTGAGAATCGGTTGAGTAGCTCACTCTCAACCGACAATAGATACTTGTCGAGTTCCAATAATAGTTGACCTTTGCAGAATGATTAATGTGATCCTGGCACTACGATGCTACACCCTGAATTAATTTTCTCAACAACTCTTCAAGAAAGCATTTAGACAGAGGTTAAGTAATTCACCGTCACACAGCAAGCCACTAGTGAGACCAGGATTTGAACCTGAGTCTGACCTCAGAGCCCAGGAATCCACTTCTGCCTCTTCCTCTGTGCAGACCACGTTCAAGTGTCTATATAAACAGGTGTTAAGTGACCTCCAAAAATGCTTACAAAAATGCTTACACTCATAGGGAAGATGAAACAAGAATGTGAAATGCTAAATAATGCCAGGCAGTATCTGCATCTAAGTGTCCTGTCAGTGAAGCAGACAGTAAGGAACTCACCAGGTTCAGGAAAAGATCAGTGAGAACAGGGGTGTTCTAACAGGCTGCATGGAGAAGCATGGATTCGACTGACCTTGACAGATGGAAAAGACTTAGGTAAGCAGAAAGGAAGAAATAAATCAAGCTACAGACGACTTCAAACACATGGGTTCAGGTCCCAGCTCTGACATGTGCAGTCGTAGGAAAGTCCCTGAGTTTTTAATTGCTCCATGAGGCTAAGGGAGGTAGTATGTAGTCAGGGATAAAGCTGAAGTTTGGAAGCAGAAGAGGTCTCAGAGAAGTAGGGAGGGAGGAGGTAGTGATTAGAGGGGGAAAGGATGTTGACAAGCTTCTCTCCTGACTTTGTGGCAGCTCCGTGAGTAATTACTGTGACAATTCATTGAGCTGCAGAAGCAAAACAAAACCCCCTAGCTTCTAATTTTTATTTTGCCTTAGGAAAGGCTCTTGTCCCTCTATTTCTTCATTTGTAAATGGGGATAGTATCTCACAGGCAGATAATCAAGATGAGGTGAGCAGATAGGAAGTACCTACCAGTACTTGACCCATTGTAGACCCTTAGTCAATATGGGCAACTGAGATTATGAAGCCAGCATGGTCCATACTTGGTGGGTAACCGAAGACTTGGGAAGAACAGAGGAAAGAAAAGATCTTTCTAACCCAGACAAATTGGAATGCATGTGGAGAATTGGTACCTTGGTAGGTTCTTAGACTAAGGAAGACACTATTCATCTGAGATGGTTAAATTGAAATTGTTCCCATATCAAAAAACTGATGGGACTGGAGCTTGAGGCGCGCAGGGCCGGAGACGTCGCAGACCCGGGACCCGGAGGAGCTCAGAGGCGGTGAATAATAGCTCTTCAAGTCTGCAATAAAAAATGGCCTCCAATAAAACTACATTGCAAAAAATGGGAAAGAAGCAAAACGGAAAGAGTAAAAAAGTTGAAGAGGCAGAACCTGAAGAATTTGTAGTAGAAAAGGTGCTGGACCGCCGTGTAGTGAACGGGAAGGTGGAGTATTTCCTGAAGTGGAAGGGATTTACAGACGCAGACAATACTTGGGAACCTGAAGAAAATTTAGATTGTCCAGAGTTAATTGAAGCATTTCTTAATTCTCAAAAAGCTGGTAAAGAAAAAGATGGAACAAAAAGAAAATCTTTGTCTGACAGTGAATCTGATGATAGCAAATCAAAGAAGAAAAGAGATGCTGCTGATAAACCAAGAGGTTTTGCCAGAGGTCTTGATCCAGAACGAATAATTGGTGCCACAGACAGCAGTGGAGAATTAATGTTCCTCATGAAATGGAAAGATTCTGATGAGGCGGACTTGGTACTGGCAAAAGAGGCAAATATGAAGTGTCCTCAAATTGTAATTGCTTTTTATGAAGAGAGGCTAACTTGGCATTCTTGTCCGGAAGATGAGGCTCAATAATTGTTTGCATTGCCTTTTATATATATTTATATATATATATAAAACGTGGGTCTTGGTTTTTTGATTTATTAGTGTGAAGAAATAACTACATTCTAGTGAAAATCAGGTTTGATACGTTTGTTTTGAAGTAATATTGGGGAAGTTACATTGGGTTTTTTGTTTTTTTCCATCTGTAGCACTGGTTACTTTGAACAAATAAAAGCTTTCTGTAGTTGCCTCCTTCAGTAGGAAAGAATTTGATACCATGGTATATTATTTCCTCAGCATTAGAGAACAGTTCTTCTAAATGTTGGAGGAAATCTTCATAGTCATTACTCAATCAGAATTTAGAATTTGCATTTAACTCATATATGCCTGAGGACCATTCTAAGTTTTTTATATGTGTATACATAAAAGACATATGTAAATTGTTTGGGAGTTAATTTTTTGTTGTGGTTTTTGTTTTGGTAAATATATTTAAACAACAGCCTTTGATAACCATGGATAAGCCCATGTTCTGGAATTACATCATTTTGAGCAATATAAGAAATGACTTCAACTTAGATAAAAATTTAAGTCTTAACCTTTCAAATTAAATAATTTTGCAATTAATTAGATAAATTAAGGAGTTTAAATTGGGTAATTTTTTAAAGCATCCCTATCAGAATCTGCATATAAATGCAGTTTTATATGCAGAAACCCTGGAAGGAAAATTTTTATCACTATCAACAACCTTCCCAACCAAATGAAAAAAGTAGAAAAATTCTAGTATGTTTTAATATAGCAAAGCAAAACTTAGTTAAATGGACACTTGATGGTTCCTTTTGGTGAACCATTGTTTTACAAGAAATTGAAGTCTCTGTGCTATATTTAGGAAATGTTGTGATACATGGGATGTCTCAGATTTGTTCATGGAAACCTAATCAGATAGTTTAAAAATATTGGCAGTTTATGATCTACAGGAATAAATGAGTGAACAAACTTTTCTAATTATGCTTGACCTACATGTTTTTTCAGACTTGACTCCGATCCATTCCTTACACAAAGGCTCAATTTTCTCAGTATTTTGGGTTACTAGTTCAGCAGAAGCCAATAAAAACAATAACTTTGTAGTAATCAGAATGTTATTCAACTGTATATTGTTTACTTTATTGTAAATACTGGTGAACAGTGGTCAATAAATAGTTTTATATTCCTTTAAAAAAAAAAAAAACTGATGTAGAACTTTTGCTCCTGTCTTCTTCCAGATTCCTGTCACTCTCCAGAGCTTGTTTGAACCAAAATAAATCCCTTTCTCCCATTACCTTGATAAAATTCAAAGTGTTAGTTATTCAGTCATGTCTAATAATACTGGAGTAGATTGCCATTACCCTTTTCCAGGGGATATTCCTGACCCAGGGATCAAACCCAGGTCTCTTGCATTGCAGGCAGATTCTTTATCACCTGAGCCACCAGGGAAGACCCTTACCTTGATAGGCTTGAATTAAATTTACTCAGACATTGACCTCACTTTGAGGTTGCTTTCAGGTGGCATTGACTGGCCATCCTCCCACAGTCCCCAGTGGTTTGTAGAATGCATTGGGGATTCCTGTCTGCCTCACAAGAATCCAACTGGTAGGAACAATGGACTGAACCCTCTGTGCATCTGGTATCTCCATTAGAAAGTTAATAGGGGAAACCATATGGTACTTATCTTTGGCTTTCGGTCTCCTTTCTCACCAGGAGCTGCTAAGGACACAGAGAGATTCCATGGTGAGAGATTCTCAGATTGTTTCTCAGCTGAGGGATTCTCAGAGACGCTCAGATTCTCAGGAGTTTTCATCATGTTACCGCACCATCTTCTTTTGCCATGCAATATCCACTCCCAAGCCCCAGCCTCATTACTTCCCACTGCCCATTCAAACTCAGCTCTTTGCTATGCTAAACGACAATTTCCCAAACATCCCATGTTGTTTCCTGCCTGTGTAACTTTGCTTACACTTTTCCTCTTTATCTGGGGCATCCTTTCCTCCCTTCCTGACCTCCCTAAGCGCCACTCATCTTATATACTTGACTAAAATATCCCCTTGGCTAGGAAGCCTCTTAGGCTTTGCCTTCCAGGTAGGGTTTGGTCCCTGCAGATATGCTCTTAAAGCACCAAGTGCATCTCCTCTAGCAACCCTTCTCATCTATATAGCAGTGGCTGGTTTACTAGTTGTTGGGATGTAGTTTCAGATTCTTGAGCAATGACCAAAAATAATAGTGACTTGAACAAGATAGAAGTTTATGTTTTCCCTCTAGGCAAAACTTGAGAGTGCTCAGGCACTTTCCATATTATTGCTCGGCCTCCCTAGGATGTTGACCAGCATAGTGCAAGTTGGCTCACAACCACACTAGAATTCCAGCGTGCCTTATTTCAAAGCCAGCCTCTTAAGCACCAGGTCATACTGCCTCTATTAGTGGAGCTGAGCTCATTGCTGATGGAGGAGGAAGATATGAACAAGTGAGAAAAGTTCAAGGTATATTGGAAGACACTTTGAGTGCCTGGTGGGGATTGATGGAAGTTTATATCCTAAAGTTTAGGTCTTACGGTATGCTAGACTTGAATGTTGAAAATATATTTGATGACAGTCATCAGAGAGTGTCATTTCTCAGGCACATAGTCCACAACCACTGCCTCTGAAATGGAATCAGCTCCAAGTGCCTCTTAAGACTCTCCTAAACCTTTCTCACATTATGTTGAAGAGACATGGGTCAGATCTTTGCAAAGGTAAATGGAATAGAGATGCTAATACTCAGTGAGCCACTTGTAAAGAAGTAGCCTGAATCATCCACCTTCTGAGCTGTTTCCAAAGTTGACTGATCATCAGAATCACCTTGGCACTTTAATTGAAAAGAAGCAGGATCCTGAGCTGCTCCATGGCCATTGACTCCAGGGTGGACTCAGGAATCTGTCTATTTTTGTAATCATTTTCCAATTATTCTGATGACAAGCTGCTTGTGGGTACCTTTGCACTTAAGATATCCATCACCACCCTATATTTATGCTAACTTCAACTCACCAACTGACCCCCTTTTTCTTTCATGGCAGAAGCATTGATCTGTCTTTAGTGAATTAGTGAAAGTCACTCAGTCGTGTCCAACTCTTTGCAAACCCATGGACTATACAGTCCATGGAATTCGCCAGGCCAGCATACTGGAGTGGGTAGCCTTTCCCTTCTCCAGGGGATCTTCCCCACGCAGGGATCAAACCCAGGTCTCCCACATCGCAGGCGGATTCTTTACCAGCCAAGCCACCAGAAAAGCAGTCTCTCTTTGGACCGATGGAAAGGTGATTCTCATTTGACATTCTCTCTAAACTCTAGGTTATTGCACTGTCCAAATAGTTTTGAACTTTCTCCAGGCCGGCTCAGTGCCAAACCTATTCGCTAGAAACCTAAAAACAGAACTGAGCAATTGTTTGGTTAGTTGAAATTAATGATAAACTAGAAATAAAATTTTCTTATTGTTTAGTCACTAAGTCTTTGTGACCCCATGGGCTATAGCTCACCAGGCTCCTCTGTCCATGGGATTTCCTGGGCAAGAATACTGGAGTGTATTGCCATTTCCTCCTCCAGGGGATCTTCCTAACCCAGGGATGGAACCCACGTCTCCTGCATTGGCAGGCAGATTCTTTACCACTAAGCCACCAGGGAAGCCCCTAGAAATAAAATAATAAATATTTTAAAAACCCACAACAATTTGGTTAACCACAAACCCAACCATTTTACATCCTGTGAAGAGGTTTAGAAAATCATTAGATCTCAGAACTTCCAGTGGCGACCTAACAGAGAATTTTTTTTTTCTTACATTTGACCATCCATATCCCATTATGGTAGCTCAGCTGGTAGAGAATCCTCCTGCAATGCAGGAGACCCCAGTTCGTTTCCTGGGTCAGGAAGATCCCCTGGAGAAGGGATAGGCTACCCACTGCAGTATTCTTGGGCTTTCTTTGTGGCTCAGATGCTAAAGAATCCACTTGTAATGTGGGAGAACTGGGTTAGATCCCTGAGTTGGGAAGATCCCTTGAAGGAAGGCATGGCAACCCACTCCAGCATTCTTGCCTGGAGAATCTCCATGGACAGAGGTGCCTGGCAGGCTACAGTTCATGAGGTCTATTAGTTCCAATTTATAGGTGAAGAATCTAAGGCTCACAAAAAAGTATAACTGAATTCAAACCTAGATCTATTTGAGTCTCAATTCTGAGTTATTAAACTATTTCTCTTCGTGGTGTTCATGTATGGTGGGGGGCAGGAGAGAGGGAGAGAACAAGGAATAGAGGTGGAAAGAAAACTTTTTCTTCCTAGGACCTGCTGTCTATTATCCTTTTCTGTCCCCATATTCTCATGCTAGTAGCAACCAACTCAGGAACAGCCTCTGATGCTCCAAGGCAAACTTTAGCAAAGAAAGTTGAGCTGTTCCTGTGCCAACAAGCTACCCCTCTGCATCATTTCATAGCCTCAGTGGACCCACAAATATCATTTCCAGCTAATCACATATGCACCAGACAGTTATGCTATACAATAAATGATTAACACATTCAGCTGATTCCCTTGAAGACAATTCACCAAATTTATTGGAAGGTACTTTTATTCAAGATGACACATGGATTCTTCTTTTGTACGTTTCTTTCCTCTGCTGATTCACTGTGTATTGTGTCTGGATCACTTGGCTTTTCTAAATCAACAGAGCTGAATGGGAGAAATCTGAGCATTGTGATTGCTGCTGGGGAAATAGCAGATTTGCCTCATGAGAGTTATGGTTGGGGCACTCTTTGGGATCAAAAGCATTCTAAATCTGAGGCACTTGAAGAGGGAGATAGCCATCACATTTGGTTCAAAGTTTCCCTTGGAGATTGAGTTTCTCTGCCCAAATGCTGCTATTTGCTGATGGGAGGAAAGTTATACTGGACCTTGGTTTGTAGCAATTAGAGTAAATTTTCCTGTGGCAGGCTGGGACCTCCAGAGCTCTAATTGGCTCTAATGTAGAGTGGCTTAAAATAATTTACTCTTCCAAAGGCTAATCTCTCATTTCCCAGAGCAGATTGAATTGTTCAGAGATGAGCCATTGAGAGAACTCTTCTCATTCAGCCCTAGATTTGTGGCACATCTTTCTAAAAAAGGAAAAAAAAAAAAAAAGAGGCTGATTTGAGGATGGGGTGGGAAGAGGCTGGCTGGGCCTGTTCTGTGATGCCAAACATTTTTTCTCCAGTCTTTACATTCTCATCCTTGTTCCCCAAACCTAATTGATGAGCCCCAGATAATGTGCATTAAGAAAACCATTCTAGGACTTCGCTGGCCACTCAGTGGTAAAAAACATGACTGCCAATGCAGGAGACATGGGTTCAGTCCCTGGCCTGGGAAGATTCCACGTACCTCAGGGCAACTAAGCCCATGCTCCGCAGCTACTGAGCCCAAGTGCCGCAGCTGTGGAAGGCCGTGCATCTAGAGCCGGGCTCCACAGCAAGAGAGGCCACTGCAGTAATGAGCCCATGCCCTGCAACTAGAGAGCAGCCTCCGCTTGCCACAACTAGAGAGAAGCCCACACAGCAACGAAGACCTAGCACAGCCAAAACTAAAACAAACGTGTGTGTGTGTGCACGCGCACGTATGCTCAGTCATGTCTGACTCTTTGTGACCCCATGGACTATAGCCCGCCAGACTCCTCTGTCCATGGAATTTTCCAGGCAAGAATATGGGAGTGGGTTGCCATTTCCTACTCTGGGAGAGCTTGCTGACCCAGGGACAGATTCTTTACCAGTGTGTCACCTGGGAAGCCTCTCTATCTCTCTCATACATATATATATATATATGTTTTCCATATACATACATATATATACACACACACACATATGAAAAAACATTCTGTCCCTTCACCAGAGTCCTGGATGGTTAAAAAGTAACATTAACCATGTGGAAAAGGTACCATGGTACAAGTTCTTGCCCTACCCTACAACCAACTAACTCAGTTTTTCATCTGTAAAATGACCTAGTTGGACTCACTGCTCTCTGAAGACTCATAAACTGATTAAAGAAGAGTTAGATTAAGTCCATTTCATCATTCTAAAAAGGGTTTCCCAACCTCCGCATGAATAACATTTGGGGCCAGATTAATCTTTGTTGTGGAGGCTGTCCTGTGTTTGCTAGGATGTTGGGACGCATCCGTGGTCTCTACCTACTGTATCGCTAGCACCACCCATCCTGAGTTGCAACAACAAAAATTTCCAAACATTGCCAAATGTCTTTTGGCGGGGCGGGGCCGGCGGGGGGGGTGGTTGGGTGTGGGAAGGGGTGGTGCAAAGTCATTGAGAGCCACCTTCAATAGCTCCCAACTGCCAACAGACAATTCACTCATTTATTAAATATTTAATACTATTTATTGAGTTTTTACTAAGACCAACAATAACTGAGATACAGTCCCTGTCCTCAGGGAACTCATAGTCAAGCTAGGAGGACAGACGATTATAATCTATTGTAGCATATGTAATGACCAAGAGAGATGCAGAGGAAGAAAGGGGGGGGGAATTTTCTGAGGGGAAGGCAGAGGGAGCTCAGAAAAGTTTTTGGATAAATTAGTGATTAAATGGAACATTAAAGGATAAGTAGAAATGAGCCAGGCATCCCCAGCTGGGGAGACAGCCTGAGAAAATGCATAGTAATGAAAATAATGAGCTACCCTCACAAAACTCATTAAACTAGAGAGATGTGAGAATGAATCAGACAAAGAGACCAGCTTCTTCCTCCATTCCAGGTCTGTATGGTCTCTTTTAACATCCCATTGTTGGAAAGGAATTCAAAACTATAGAGAACTCCTAGCCATCGTTCTGCAGAATCTCCCATAGATGTTACTGCTACGGAGCTCTCCAGGGTACTGAACCATATCAATCTGAAGCAACTCTCAACCTAGGGACCTTCTTAGAACCCTTCTCTCTCCTTCCAGGCCCTGACTCTTGCCCATTCCTGCTGCCCTTGGCTGATGCTATATAGTGTAAAGAGAATAGGTTTACCAACCCAAACAGTTCAAATTAAGAGACACAAATAAATGATAAATTATTATTCTAAATTATAAATCATGGTGAGTCCCAATAGTCTTGGTGACTTTATTTTTTTTAATTTACTTGGAATTTTATGTTTTCTAATGTATCTATGACAACATGTATTTCTTTACTCTGAAAAACATCATTTAAAAGAATAAAAGATTTTGGAATCATAGGACTGGGGTATGAACCCTAACTCTGCCACTTAATAGCTGTCTGACATCAGGTCAGGTAATTTAATCCTCAGAGGGCTTCCCAGGTGCTAAAGAACTCACCAACCCATGCAGGAGACATAAGAGATACAGGTTCAATACCTGGGTCAGGAAGATCCCATGGAGGAGGGCATGGCAATCCACTCCAGTATTCTTGCTGGTGAATTCCCATGGACAGAGGAGCCTGACAGGCTGAAGTCCATGGGGTCTCAAAGAGTCAGACATGACTGAAGTGACTTAGCACGCACAGCACAGTCATTGTTTACTCAAAATGAGGTAAATGGGGGGGAAATGGATAAACCTTTTTTTCCATAATTCCCCTTATTACCAAAGATCTAGAGTCAGAATGGCTCTAGATTTCTCAACAGTAATATGTGAAGGAAGACTATGGAGAAATGCCCTCAAAATAGGAACAGTTATCCCCCATCTAAAATTCTATACCTAGCTCAACTATAACTCAAGTTATATAGAATAAAAACATTTCCAGACCTGTATAGTCTCAACAAATTTCTCTCCTGATGCATACTTTCTCAGGGAATTACTAGAGTGCATGCACCACCAAAAAAAAAAAAAAAGTAAGCTAAGAAAGAGAAAGGCATTAAATACAGGAAACATGAGCTCCAGCACTTTTAAGAAGGATTAAGAAATACCCAAAAGGATGGTAAACAGTGATCTCAGATTGCCAGTTGTGTATAAGGCATCCAAGACAACCAGTCCAGATTAGAACAGAATGCCTCAGAGGGTAGATAGGTAGAGAGTTATCGTCACCAAGGGGGCTTCCCAGGTGGTGTTAGTGGTAAAGAACCTGCCTGCTAGTGCAGGAGACATAAGAGACTTGGGTTTGATCTGTGGGCTGGGAAGATCTCCTGGAGGAGGAGATGGCAACCCACTCCAGTATTCTTGCCTGGAGAATCCCATGGACAGAGGAGCCTGGTGGGCTACACTTGACAGAGTCACAAAGAATTAGACATGACTGAAGCAACTTAGCATGCACACGTCATCACCAAGATCCCTACTGCTATTGACCCTTTTGTTTTTAACTTGAGAGAATTCCTGGGTGAGTGTAGCTGAGATGATTTGTCCTTGACTTACCTTAGTCATTTCTAGTGAGGTTCATGCTTTTCCTGCAGCATAGCCCATATTCTGGATCACCTAAGGATGCTCATTTCACCCCCAAAAGAAGTGCTCTACTTTGATCTACTTAAGGAGCCCTAGGGAAGCAGAAAACCCAGAGCAGCCCACACTTTGGACTATATTTCTTCTGGATACTGAATACTTGACCCCCCACAGCAGCCCTAGAAGATGGCTGCAAATGTCCAGCTCTGGTTTCCCGAGATCCACTCATGACCTTGTCCACCTACTTCCCCAGAAGGGACTCTTGTAACCTCTTGAAGAAACTGAAACCAGACTGACCCAGAGACTCTGTTTAGTTTATCTCTCTCCTGAACATCTTCATCAAACAGGGGCAGACTTCCTTGGTGGTCCAATGGTTAATAATCTATCTGCAAATGCAGGGGACATGTAATCCCTGTTCCAGGAGATTCCACATGCCATGGGGTAACTAAGCTGATGTGCACAACTACAGAAGCCCACGGGCTCTAGAGCCTGTGCTCTGCAACAAGAGAAACCACCACAGTGAGAAGCCCATGCACCTCAACCAAAGAGAGCAGCCTCCGCTTGTCATAACCAGAGAAAAGCCTGTGTGCAGCAATACAGTCAAAATAAACAATTAAATTAAAAAAAAAAAAAACAGAGACAACACTGCCCTGTCATCCTGAGCTAGATTTGTGCTTCTACTCAACAAACATTGTTTAGGAAAATATACCTAGTTAGTAAAAACTATAATGAAAATCAAGAGAATGATTAGCACCAAAATCAACATGGCAATTACTTCCAAAGAAGAGTTTGGAGGTTTTATTTAGAGAGGAGCATTTGCAGAACTTGTAAGATACCAGTTAATGTTTGATTTCTCAGTTTTTGTGGTGAGTACATAGGTGTTAAACGTACTATATTTTCAACTCTACATATATTTAAAATACAATCCTATACATATAATTTACTTAATAGTAGACATTTACATAACAATCAAAGCACCCTGCAAAGTAATGAAATCATATACCTTCGGTTAACTGGTAACCTTCAGATAAAACTTTCTGAGTGTCCCTTCTGTGCTGGGACCTTAACTGACATTTTAATGTCTAGACGTCCCTACCCAGTAGTACATTTTCATGTTAATATGGATTTTGAGGACCAGAAAGCTCTCCTAAGCCCAAATAAGTAGTTGTCTAGGGACTTTCCTGCTGGTCGAGGGGTTAAGAATCCACCTTCCAATGCAGGGGACTCAAGTTCAATCCCTGGTCTGGAAACTAAGACCCCACATGCCACAGGGCAACTAAACCTACACGCTGCAACTACTGAGCCCAAGTGCCCTGGAGATCACATACCACAGCTAGAGAGATTCCACATGCCACAGCGAAGATTTCACCTACTGCAACTAAGACCCGATGCAGCCAAATAAATAAATTTAAAAAAAAAAAAAAAAAAGCTGTCTGATGGGTTGGGTTTCAGGCAATATCCCAGAGGAGTTTCCATGCCACCTCTCAAATCAGACCCAGCCGCTCGTGGTTTTTATAAGCAGTCTCGTCCAAGAGAAGACACACACCTAAAAGCATCTCCCCCCAGTGGTGGGAAAGGGGGGGTCTGCAGTCGTGGCTGTGTGTGGAAAGGCTGCTGCACTAGTTTATTATTCAGTCAGTTACACGGGTGCCTAAGTTTAGAAAGGCTTGGGGGAATTTGCTTCGGACTTGTGGAAATTTTAATCCCTTTTCCAGCTTTGTCCCAGAGAAAAGGAAGACCTCCATCCTAGCACTGGCAGGGATCCACAGTTCTCACCAGCATCCTCAAGTTGCTTTAAGAGAGATTTTTTTTTTTCCTTCTTCACAGAATGAGTCAGATGCTGACAAGACTCCTCGCATCTCTCACCATCTTCCTGTTGCCCCTTCCAATCTGAAGATCAAAGCTCACCTCAGGAGAACCTCCAGAGGGAAGAAATAGCCAGCGGAACCCCCAGAGCCAGGCAGGAAAAGCAAGTAAACAAGTGATTGACGCACTTGGTAGGCGAGCTGGAGGGGCCTCCAACGCAGTCTCCACCGGGGTCAAGCGTGAGCAAGGGGAAGCTGAGGAAGCGGTCCAGGATGGGGGCGTGGCCCCGGGGGGGCGTGGCCACCGCTCATTGTTCCTCCGGGTTCCCAGGGAAGAAAGCAGGCCTCCAGCAAAACAAACGTGCCGAGGGGAAGTGACTGGCAGGAGGGAGAGTGACTTGAAGTGGAATGTGCCTTATTTCCCCCGGGGTTCCTCAGGGACACAAGAAGAGACATAGAGAAGAATCTGGGGCAAAACGAGGCAGTGTGGTTAAATGCATGGGACCTGGAGATGGGTAGACCTGGGTTCAAATCCCAGAGCCTCAATTTCTTGATCCTATCATTAGATTTCCTGGGACCTTGGTTTTACTGTCTGCGAAATGGGAATGAATGACACTTCTCACCCATAATGTTTCCTTGAGGCTTGATAAGATAATGCACTTTTTAGTGTCTGACACAGTTTTGTTTTTGTTTTTAAGTTAACTCTTGTTATTAGGGAGGTGTATCAGTGGGGGTGGGCACAGCTGGGAGGAAGCAGCCTGCAGTGGGGAGATAGCTCTGCCAGCTGTCAAGCACATGGGTGTCAGTTCACAGAGTGAGCTTGAGCAAGTAACTCCCTGTTTCTGGAGCCAAACTTCACCTACCTAGAATGAGGGTGCTGATAAATGTCTCCCGGGCTTGTTCTAGTGCCAAGATCCTGGGTTCTAAAGACCTGTATCTGAGGTGGGACTAGGAAATTCTCTGACTTCAAACAAAAATAATGTAGAGACAGGCTAGGGAGGTATTTTTTCCCATCACACTGGTTTCCTTGGGAACTTTAGTTTTATTATGATGCTGCTGCCGTCTCTGAAAACATTTTCAGATTCGTTGGTTTAAAATAATCTTCAGAACCAGTTCTTGGAGCCAAATTAGAAAATCATCCCATTGCTTTGTAAGCACGATGTTCTTCTTTCTGTTTCTTCCAAATTTTAACTTCAAAAAGCTCTCATTAGATTCCAGTTTCAATTTTACCACTAAGTCATGGAGGATTTTTTTAAATCTCTTCTGACCTTGGTTTCCTCCCCTGGAAAATGGTGATGATAGTATCCACCTGTAGTGTGGCCAAAGGACACACGACCTTTGCATACACATGAGCAAAGGACCATGACTGCAGTACCAGGCAGAATGCTGGGCTCAGGGTGGCAGTAGCACATATTAATACATCTATATATGCGTGCCTCCATTCTGTCATTCCTCCCCCACCATGATTGCCCGTTTTACCAGTTTATCCACCACGTAAATTCACAGCTCACTAAACTAGCATGGTCTATGTTGGGAAAATCTGAGTCTTTCTC
This sequence comes from Oryx dammah, assembly GCF_014754425.2. Taxonomy (NCBI): domain Eukaryota; kingdom Metazoa; phylum Chordata; class Mammalia; order Artiodactyla; family Bovidae; genus Oryx; species Oryx dammah. Next base: position 37,801,290 of record NW_024070195.1, on the reverse strand, counting down.
TTGCTGTATTTTTCTCCTTTACTTTTGCACAGACTACCTCATTTCTGACACTTCTGGCCACCAAATGTGTGTTTTTTTCTGTTCACCAAGGAAGTCTCTGACATCAGCTGGGAGTTCTATCAGTATAACTCAATTCTGATACCATCTGCCTGGAAATTGCTTTAGATCTCACAGGTTAAGGGGTTAGTCCTACGAGATTACCCCACAGTTCAGATGCCACGCATAAGTAGTAGGGCCCCAGGCTATCCACAGATTCTATCCAGGTTGGCTACATAGCAGAGGTTTTCCTGTGACCCTCCTTGCGTTCAACTTTCTAGAGCAGCTCACAGAGCTCAGGGAAACATTTTCTCATATTTACCAATTCAGTAAAGTATATAATAAAGGATATAGGTGAACAACCAGAGGAAGAGTTACGTAGGGCAAAGTCCGGGAGAGTCCTGGGTGCAGGAATCTTCTGCTTCCGTGGACTTGGGGTGTTTCACCCTCCCAGCATGCAGATGAGTTCATGTACCTGGAAGCTCTCCTAACCCCATACTATCAAGATTTTATGGTGGTTTCCTCACATAAGCATGATCATTATTAACTCCATTTCTAACCCCTCTTCCCTCTCTAGAGAAGTGGGAGGGGTGCTGAAATTTCCAAGCTTCGAATCACGGCTTGGTCTTTCTGGTGACTGGCCCCCGCTCAGGAGCCCACCCAGAGTTGCCTCATTAGAACAAAAGATGTTCCCAGTGCCCTTACCACTGAGGACCTTACAAGGACTTTAGGAGCCTTGTGTCAAGGACTGGGGACGAGACCAAGTATTTATTTCTTATCATGAATCACAGTACGTATCACAGACTCCAAATGATCTTTGTCCATTTCCAAAAATCAAATATACTTTCAGAGATAAAGAGTCACTACCATGAAGGATATTCAAAGAGTTGTGCTCAGATCCTAAAGATTTTTCTTTAAACTATATCTTGTGCTTTTATGTGTGTACATGAGGGCTTCTCTCGTGGCTCAGCTGGTAAAGAATCTGCCTGCAGTGCGGAAGATGTGGGTTCAATCCCTGGGTTGGGAAGATCCCCTGGAGAAGGGAAAGGCTACCCACTCCAGTATTCTGGCCTGGAGAATTCCATGGACTACAGTCCACGGGGTTGCAAAGAGTCTGACACGACTGCGTGACTTTCACCGTCACTGTGTGTATATGAACGTGTGTGTGTATACATTTGCTAGTTAATAAAACCCTCAACCCTTGGGAAACCAGCAGATGGACCTACAGCCAACGCTGTGGTGCTCAACCAGGACCTGGTTTCAGAAAGTCAGAGCTCAGAACGATAGCCAGAAGCAAGGAAACACTGAAACCAGCCTGGCCTGGCCTCCAAGCTCAGGGAAGCCCACACTTGCTGAGTGACCTGTGTCCACCACATCATCTTTTCAAATGTATTCACCAGAAATATGGAAAGTCACAGAAGCCTCGTAAAGGTTGATATAGTGGGACTTCCCTGGCAGTGCACTGGTTAAGACTTCACCTTCCAGTGCAGGGGCTGCAGGTTCAATCCCTGATCGGGTGGATGTAAGATCCCACATGCCTCATGGCCAAAAAACCAAAACATAAAACAAGCAATATTGTAACAGATTCAATAAAGATGTTTTCAAAAATGGAAATACATTTTTTAAAAAGTCTTAAAAAAACAGAATTGAAAGAGATACGTGTATCCCAATGTTCATTGCAGCACTGTTTACAATAGCCAAGACATGGAAGCAACCTAGACGTCTATCAGCAGATGAATGGATAAGAAAGCTGTGGTACATATACACAATGGAATATTACTCAGCCATTAAAAAGAATGTGTTTGAATCAGTTCTAATGAGGTGGATGAAACTGGAGCCTATTATACAGAGTGAAGTAAGTCATAAAGAAAAACACCAATACAGTATATTAATGTATATATATGGAATTTTAAAAGATGGTAATGATTACCCTATATGTAAGACAGCAAAAGAGACACAGAGATAAAGAACAGACTTTTGGACTCTATGGGAGAAGGTGAGGGTGGGATGATTTGAGAGAATAGCATTGAAACATATATATTTCCGTATATGAAACAGATTGCTAGTCCAGGTTCTGTGCATGAGACAGGGTGCTCAGGGCTGGTGCACTGGGACGACCCTGAGGGATGGGATGGGGAGGGAGATGGGAGGGGGTTCAGGATGGGGAACACATGTACACCCGTGGCTGATTCTTGTCAATGGATGGCAAAAACCACTACAATATTGTAAAGTAATTAGCCTCCAATTAAAATAAATAAATAATTTTTTTTTAAGTCTTAGAAAACAACAAAAAAAGAGATTGATGAAGTAAAATGATCACGTTGACCAAAAAGTCTTTTCCATAAGATCATTGGGAAAACCTGAATGAACTTTTTGGCCAACCCAATACTTTTAAAGCAGAAAAATGTAACATAAATTTGGAGCCGCTCTGCCATTGGACCCACTATGGTTCCCCTTTAGTGTGCATGGTGCATCTGTGTTATACGTTAACTCAGTCCTCTTAGAAGAAATAGGAATATGTGCTCGCCAAAAAAAACAAAACAAAACAATATTTTCCTGGCATCAGCAAGGTAACTCCTTAGGCAATAACATTATTTCTCAGTCCTATAAAGGGTCACGATGTCATGATGGCCTATGACTCACCTCGTTGACAGTATAAACTCAGTATGTTATTTTGATGTATGACCCTCTTGTCTCAGAAACCCATAGACCTGTGCCTTGACCTCTAGCAGGTAGAACAGTGCCCAGAACTCTCTGAAAGACTGTCTAGTTATAATCCTCAGGTTGGTTTGAACAAAATTTTCCATCTCTCTCTTAGATTAAATACTGATTTTTTTCTTCATTGACAGGATGTCATGAAAATCATAAGCACTCGTTTTGTGAACAAGCAAAGTGGACGGGAACATTCATTCTGTTTAAGGCATAAGACATCAACATACTTGCACCATAGCCAGCATGGCAGGGGAAGCGGGGTTGCTCCAGCCACCAGTGAGGTCCTCCAGGTGGGTGTGGTGGACCAGGTGATGCCTGAGGACCAAGAGAGAGCGCAGCCCTCTCGGTGATAGGCTGATGGACAGCCTTTCCAGATCATGCTCAACAGCTGACCGAGAATATAACAGGAAAGCCCATGGCAGACCACCGGGTGAATGACGTGCCGCAGACATACAGAACAACATCCGGAAGTTTCTGCAGAGGCCCTTAGGGAAGCTCAGACAAAAGAACAGCCAAAGATTGGGCTGCTCACATGGGGCTTTTAGCCATATGAGCCCTTCTGGGGCCCTCTGGTTCCAAGGGAGCTTTTCACAAATTAATTATTTGGCTGTGCTGGGCCTTCATTGCTTCACATGGGCTTTCTTTCTGGTTGCGATGGGGGCAGGGGGCTACTCTCCAGTTGCAGTGTCTGGGCTTCTCATTGCGGTGGCTCCTCCTGTTGCAGAGCCAGGCTCTAGGGCACACGGGCTCTGCAGTTGGTGGTACACAGGTCTAGTTGCCCTGGGAATGTGGGATCTTTCCTGACCAGGGATCAAACCCATGTTCCCTGCATTGGCAGGCCAATTCTTAACCACTAGATCACCAGGGAAGCCCTTGGTTGGGGGAAGGGGGTGAAACCCAAGATATTTTTATTATTATTTTTTTAAGAATACTGTCATCAGAGGGCTTTGGGTCATCAACCACGGAGGGATGCAGACAGACAGAAAGGGCAGGAGATCCTTTACCAGACAGAGGTGCTTTGGCATGACCATCCTCACCACAGAGGCAGCCAGGAAAAATGAAAGATCTTGGGAAAGCAGACAGCCCACAGCCCCAAGTGGCAGCTGGGACCTTCACACCAAAAACAGGTCTGAGTGGAGGCAGCAGAAAGAACGGCCAGCAGAGAACACCAAGCCGGAAGAAACAACTCCTGCCACCTAGGACCCACGGCACCCTCCATGGTGCTCAGGTGTGGAGATTAGTCAGCGTGGTGCCCCCAGCTGATGAGAGATTGGAGCTGGTTTGAAAGGCTGCAACCCACAGGATCAGTAAACACAGGCGTGCCTCTCATGCCTCCAAGAAGTGATGGACAAGCAGCCTTAACTCAGCCCAGGGCAGCCTCTAGAGACACCAGGCTCTCCCAGGGGATGTCCAGTTCCCCTGCCACCACCCCTGTTTGTTATTCTCCAAGGAAACCATTTCTCAGCCTCTCCTGTAGTCTCTTCAGCCCTGAGGCCGCCCAGCAAGTTTCAAACATGTTTATGAAATACCTTCACCTGAGGCTGCCTGATGGGCTTATCAGCCCTGGCCCTGGAAACATTTCCTCGCAATGAGCAGTGACATTTACAGCTTGGAAAAGTGCAAGGGAAACATTTTTCTTGCTGACTCCTCTCTCTCTAATGAAGTGGCCATTATCGTCTTTCAAAGGTGGATTCTGTCGGTCAAAAATGTGCCGTAACTCCCCACAGGAGAAATGCCGTAAATGTCAGAAATCCAATAGTACTGTCTGAGGTGCATAAAATCAGCGGCTCTAAAATTGTAAAACAAAAGTGTTTCTTCTTGTTCACCAGACGAGGGTGGCTTCACGGGCACACGATCTGGACAGCCGCACAGAGTCCTATGCTCAGAGAAGCCCTGCTCTTGGTTTCAGAGGCTACATTTAAACTTGGCATTGCACAATATAAAGAACAGTAAAAAATCATGCTCAAAGTTTAAAACCTTCATTTTTCTTTACCTAGAAGGACTTTAAAAAGTACATAAACCCCACCACAATTAGCTGAGAAACCACAGAAAAAAGAAAAAAAGCTCACTATTTTTGTACATTAACTGGCATTTTTCTCCCTGCTTCTTGAACAAGAAGCCCTACATTCTCATTTTGCTTATGTAGCCAGCTCTTTCTGAAGCAGTATAAAAACAGCAGATGATGTTTCTATCATAAGGACAGAAAATGAAAACAAACACAAATTACAAGCACATGGGCATACCTCACCTAATGATAACCAGTTTAGTCAAGTCTCCCCCCAGTGTGTGGTCTGCTCACTGTGTGTATGCATTTATTCTTGCCTGCACTGAAAAGCTGTCCACTGCTGGACACACAAATTTTTCTCCATTTCTGTGGCTTGGTATTTTGTCTGGGATTGGATGTAGAATGTTTTCTTAGGTAATCGCAATTACATTGCTCTCTCTACGAACTATGTGTGAAAACAAGATTTTTTCTTCTTCCTTCCTGGCCATCTCTCAATGGTCTATCTCTCCATCAGTTTCAATAGCATGTTAAAGGCTCTGATAAGCCCTACAACGAGAACAGACAAAGCATCCAGCCTATTTTGTTTCAATTAACTGAGAATCTTCTCAACTTGTTATTTTCCTAATGGGGTTTGATCCCCTTCTTTGGTATAACACCTCTGAGCATCCTCAGGGTCAACGATGTAACACAGTGTTTATAAGCCTTGCTCTAGGCTCAGACTCTAATTGTGCTTCCACCAAGGTGTTGGCGGACATCTCTTAATCTCTCTAAACCTCAGTTTCTTCATAAGTAAAATGGGACTAATAATCCTACCTCACAGGCTTGTGAGGATTAAATATCATAAATGGAATGTACACAGTAGGCACCTGATGAAAGTAAAAGCTATTTCTATTAAAAACCTTGAGCATCTCCCCTCTGTAAGCCCTCCCTGCCTTCAGCAGTCACAACCTGTCTGTCTTCATGTTCCCTGGTCCTCTGTCTCTCCCTGTTTTCTTAACCCTCAACTTTGGGCTCATTATGAAGTCAGCACCCAGCAACCCACAGTGTGTCTGTGGTTCTCACCCAGCACGCTAAGGGTTGCTCTATGATTCACTCTTTATATCACCCTCCAAACTAGGCTGCAGTGGGGAGAGACCACTTTTACTACCCGTAATGAAGGGTCTGTGGGCTGTGTCCTCATTTGGGAAACACGGGTGGGGTTCTCTTATTTTTATTTTTGAAGGAGATGTTTCTTTAAATATGCCCAGCTATAAATACTACAATGCAATAAAATCTGGCTGCTGAGGACAGATGCCCAGCTCTGGGCTGAGCGACCTCCAGAAGAAGAACATCCTGTTAGTGGAAGATTCCAGTTAGTGGAACTATCTGTCTATACTGAAATCTCAATGCAAAGCGAGGGCACCAGTGCAGCCAATCAAATGCCCTGGGCTGGGCTGGCTGATGCTGATGCTTTCTCCGATTCCCACGTCATCATGACAGCTCTGATTACAGGGCCTGTCTCTCTCTGACAGGGCCTGCTGAGGATGCACCAGAGAACCTTCCCAGATCTGGTGGGTAGAGTGCCAGCCTACAGAGCCTCCCAGATGCAGAGAGGAGGACATGGTTGAAGTGACCTTCGGTCGAGTCTTCTGCCGCAGCCAGGACTCAGGGCAGAGACAGAAACCACTCCAGGTGTTTCAAGCCCAAAGCAGTTCAACTTAATATAAGAAATTAGGGGGCTTCCCTGGCGGCTCAGTGGCAAAGCATCTCCCTGCCAGTGCAGGAGATGTGGGTTTGATCCCTGGTCCAGGAAGATCCCACATGTCTCGGAGCAACTAAGTCCATGTACCGCAACTATCAAGCTTGTGCTCTAGAGCCCAGAACTGCAAATACTGAGCCCACCAGCCACAACTACCAAAGCCCACGTGCTCTTGATCCTGTGCTCCACAACAAGAGGAGCCTGCCCACCACAGCTGGAGAGTAGTCCTCACTCGCCACAACTACGAAAAGAGAGAGAAAGGCCCTGACAGTGATGAAGACCGATTGCAGCTAAAACTGACTAAATCAATAATAAACAATATATATCTATATCTAATCAATGAGATGCTTGTAGGAGGAACAGGAGTCGGGGGTCACTAACAGTTCGAAGTCACACCTCCACAGCTGCAGGCCAGAGGTCAGGCAACTGCAGTCATGGCTCTAGCTGCCACCATGTGTAAACCCATGAAACTGGTGACCAGTAACTGGACCTTGGCATCTAGAGTGGCTGGCACATCTTGCATGCTTCCTCCTTCCAAATCTTTCCTGAGCATATCGCAGCCTAAATTCTAGCTGCGAGATACAGAAGGAGGTGGAGGGACATGGGAAAGAGTGGACTAGATTCATTCCCATTTCATAGATGAGAAAACTGAGACGCAATGTGATTGAATAAGTTACTCAAGGTCTGTGCTGGTTAATTTCATATATCAAGTTGGCTAGGCTGTGCTGCCCAGTTGTTTGGTCAAACAGCAATCTAGATGTCGCCTTGAAGGTATTTTTAAAAGATGTGATTAGTATTTAAATCAGTTGAGTAAAGCTCAAACTAGTTGAACTTCATCTAATCAGATAAGGCCTAAGAGGAAAGACTGAGGTCCATCTCCCTCCCTCCCTCCCACCACCTCCAGGAAGGATTCTGCTTTTCAGCTTCCTTCGAAGTCAAGACTGCAACATCGGTTCATGCCTGAATTTCCAGCCTGCCCCAAAGATTTTGGATTTGCCAGCCTCCACAATCACAAGACCCAATTCCTTAAACTCCCCTTCCTAATGATAAATAATACAGACAGAAAATTGATATAGTTAGATAGATAAATAACATCTATATCTTATCTACCTCCATCCTCTCTCTGTATCTCTATATCTATCTATATCTAGTGTCTATGGTCTTCCCTGGTGGCTCTGGGGTAAAGAATCCATTGGCAATGCAGGAGACATGGGTTTGATCCCTGGGTTGGGAAGATCCCCTAGAGAAGGGCATGGCAACCCACTCCAGTATTCTTGCCTGGGAAGTCCCATGGACAGAGGAGCCTGGTGGGCCACAGTCCATGGGGTTATAAGGGTCGGACACAACTTAGCAACTAAACCACCACCATCTGGAATCTATATTGTATCTATTTGTCTCACTAGATCCTTCCTATTGGTTCTACTCTGGAGAATGCTGGTGAAGACAAGGTCCAACAAGTAGTAAATGTTGTAGCTGAGCTTCAAGCTCAGGTTTGTCCAACTCACAAGCCCAGGCTCTTGGAAGACAGACTTCAGACAGCCTCATGGACTTGGACTTTCACCAGCTTTATCAATGTGTGAGAAGCCCCAGACTCAATAGAGGAAAGATCTCCATGCATCCCAGGTGGAAAGGAAGCCATAGTCTGCCTCAATATGTAGACCCAGGTTATGGGGCATCGCTGTATTTAGTAGTCATGCTTGAAACCTTATAGAGTGTGAGAGATCAGAGACTGTGTCAGGCTTAATGAGGATGCAAAAATTATATTCTAAACAGCCACAGCAACTGAAGAATCCTTACCTTCCACTTTGAAGATGATGGCCTCAAGTTTACGCTTCCATGTTCTTCTCCTGGAAATCACCTAAAAGAATATGAAACAGAAATTCAACTCTGTGTGTGTTAGTCACTCAGTGATGTCTGACTCTTTTGCAACCCCAGGTATTGTAGCCCACCAGGCTCTTCTGTCCATGGGATTCTCCAGGCCAGAATACTGGAGTGGGTTGCCATTCCCTTCTCCAGGCGATCTTCCCAACCCAGGGATTGAACCCCAGTCTTCTGCATTGCAGGCAGATTCTTAACCATCTAAGCCACCAGATAAACCCTAACTTTGTCAAAATTATAAGACAGTCAAAACTAAATAGGTGGAAAGATGTCAAAAGATGTAGAAATTGTTTGGGAGCAAGGGAGGAAATAGGAAAGAATGGAGAGGCAGATCTCAGAAAGTTTGCAAAGTACACTTTAAAAAAAATTATATTTTTTTTTACTTTTTGGTCACGCTGTGTGGTATGTGGAATCTTAGTTCCCCAATCAGGTTTTGAGCCCACGTCCATTGCAGTGGAAGTGTGGAATCTTAACTACTGAACTGCCAGGGAAGTCCTGCAAAGTACATTTATGCAAGGTGAGGGGCAAACCTTAAGATTTAAAACCTAAATCCAAGACTTATAAGAGTGACAGTTGGGTGCTCAGCCCAGGAACTGGAGCTTCCCTGGGTCTAGTTTGGTCCTGAGGGAGGAAGGAGCAGGGGTGATGTGAGGAGTCCCACGGTTGAGTTGGGTTGCAGGAAACTCTCCGTGTGAAAATGAGGAGAGGAGAAGTTTTGCTTTAGGACCAGAACTTGGCAGTCTCTGTTGATTGTCTACAGAGAAGGAAAGACTCACTTACATTCCTGGGTGATAAGGAAAATACTTGCTGCCTTGGAACCTAACTTCCTGCGTAAACTCTTGCAAGTGTGAAGAAAAAACACTCCTCACTCAAAGTTTATTCATCAAAATTGTAAATAATGGTGACTTCCTCTTCTGAACAAGATAGGATAATAAAGGACCAGATTTACCCTCTGTCTGAAGAAAAAAAGACAAACAAACCTGAAAAAGCAGACAAAGCATTTTGGAACTTCTCTGGTGGTCCAGTGGCTACAAACCTATGCTCCCAATGCAGGAAGTCCAGGTTCAGTCCTGGTCAGAGAACTGTGTGGCGACTAAGACCTGGCTCAACAAATAAATTAACATTTAACAAAAATTGGATATCTTTCAGTGATGTTCAGTAGTCCCTGAGAAGAAATAAATGGGCCAGCCCTACAGTTGTCCCAGATTACTCTGAGAGGGGGATTTTAGATATTTTCACGGGTGGGGTAGGGGGTTACCCAATCATAGCCTGGTGGTCTCTCAATTCAGTAGAAGGAGCTAGAACACCTGAGAGGCTAAGGGGTCTAGATTTTTCAGAGAAAGTTTTCAGAGGGAAACAAGCTACACAGAGAGGGAGAGGGTGCTAGGGATGTGGCAGGGCCCCCTTGAGTCTTCAGCTGAATGAGAACTGCATGTTTATTAAGAAGGTACCAGTGGAGGCCAAGGGAGAGGGTGTGAGAGGGAGAAAGAATTACCTGAAGGGTTCAAGGGAAAATTCCCACTGAAGTTCAGGCAAGGACGTCTGTTTGCCCCACTTCTACCAATCCATGCCACAGCATAGGTGAACTGCAATAATTATAAAAGCCAGACCCCCCTCAAAAGAGTACACAGTGTATGATACCACTTACATAAAATTTTAGAAAATGCACGCTAATCTAAAGTGATAGAAAGCAGATCAATGGCACATGGCGATGATAAGAACAGTGAGAAAGGACATATGGATGGAGTATAAAGGGTACAGGGTATGTTGTGGTAGACTAGTGGCTCAGACACCATGCTCCCAATTCGGTGGGCCCAGGTTCGATCCCTGGTCAGGGAACGAGATCCCACAGGCTGCAACCAAGGATTCACATGCCACAGCTAATGGTCATGATGGCACACTGAAGATCGAAGATCCTGTGCAGCCAAATAAATTTTTTTAAATAAATAAATAAATGGTACAGAGAAGATTTGGGGGTGATGAAAGTGTTCACTCTTTGATTGTGGCAATGGTTTCATGGGTATATAGATATATTCAAACTTATCCATCAAATCATATACTTAAATCTGGGTGGTTTCTTATACATAATACCTTGATTAAAAAATACAAGAATACTACCCAAAAATAAAAGACAAGAAAAGCCAAGGAAATTGAACAATTAATTGAACAAATATTTTAAGATGCAATTCATCAAAACTTCAGAAATCAAAGACAATTTGAATCTAGCTATTAAAAGGAGGCAGCTGATTCCAGGAAAAGTTAATAAGGATTCTCACCACTAAGACATAGCCTAGCAAAATTGCTGGACTTCATAGAAAAAGATTATTTGAGGCAGTTCAGCAAAAAAGACCAAAATAAGCCACACTGACTTCAGACTTCTTTAAACCAACAGTCAATGCTGGGAGACAGTGGAACAAATCCTAAAACTTCTCAAAAGGATAGAATGTGTGATCTAAAATTGCTATACCTAACTTTCTATTTTAAAGGTCTTCCCTGATAGCTCAGTTGGTAAAGAATCCACCTGCAATGCAGACGACCCTGGTTCGATTCCTGGGTAGGGAAGATCCCCTGGAGAAGGGAAAGGCTACCCACTCCAGTATTCTGGCCTGGAGAATTCTATGGACTGTATAGTCCATGGTGTTGCAAAGAGTCGGACACCACTGAGCGACTTTCACTTCACTTTTCTATTTGAAAAACAGAAAATCAAACCTTTTTGGACTTGCAGAATTTGGAGAAGATTATTCTTACGAACTCCTCTTGAAGAAACTACTAGAGGCTCAACCCAAATGATACTCAAAATGAAAAAAAAAAGAGAGAGAGAGAGAAATTACATGAGGAACATCATCTGAGAGAGAAATTGAGGCTCTGGTTGGAACAGAAATGCCTAGAAAGGATGCACATGTGTTGAATATCCCAGACTTGAGTTTGGAAGCATCGGTGCTTTAGAATACAATCAAGAAATAAATTCGGAAGAGCAGCCGATGTCTGACAGCAGTGAAGTATTCCTAAGTTGCTATGGCAAGATGCTACTGGCCACTGTGCTTGAGGAACTCTGGCCAAGTTGGATTTTTTTAATAGCTTTTTTAAAAGATATTTTTTATTGGCTATACTGGGTCTTCATGTCCTTGCACTGGCTTTTCTCTAGTTGCAGCGAGTGGGGGGCTACTCTCTAGTTGCAGTGCGTGGGCTCCTCACTGCGGTGGTTTCTCTGCATACAGAGCGCAGGCTCTAGGCGGGTGGGCTCAGCAGTTGCGGCTGGCCAGCTCTAGAGCACAAGCTCAGTAGTTGTGGCACACGAGCCTAGTTACCATGTGGCATGTGGGATTTTCCCGGACCAGGAATGAACCCAAGCACCCCCAGTGACAGGCAAATTCCCAACCACCGGACCACCAAGAAAGTCCCAAGCTGGACTTTTGTAATGTGCCCTGGGAACATAGAATTTTTACTGCCTGCTTGGGAGTAGTGTGTTTGACAGTTTCTTTTGGGAGGAACACTCCTTCCCATGAAGTATAGGTGTCAAGCGATTGAATAACAGATTGCACAGTAGTTTCAAATGATCTTGGTAGAATGAAATGATTTTAAGTTATCAGATTCATTTTGGGGTGAAATAAGGAGAACTTAATGTTAAGTTATATTTTAAATTTTGGACTTGTTAATTTTATGAGATGTGAGCATGGTATTATAGTTAATGTCAGAAAATACTTTTATTTACAGGAGATAGATGCTGTAATATTTAGGGAAGGTATGTCACATCTGTAATTTGCTTCCAAATTATTGAGCCAAAAAAGTACATATCACACACAGAGAAAAGGAAAATGTGGCAAAATGTTAACAATTAGTGTTTCTTGCGGAGGAGTACATAGGATGTTCAGTACACTAATCTCTCAATTTTTCTGTAGGTGTGAAGTTTCCAAAATAAAAATTATCCAGTTAAGAACAGAACATCAAAACAGAAAAGACTATCATTTAGAGAAATCGGACCTCCCCCTCTCAAAAAGAAAAACAACACTTTCCTAGGGAAGTATCTGTCCTTAAAGATACAATGAGATGACTTGAAGAAATAATTCATATACACAGGAAACGTACTTGCTGTTTTGGGAAGTGAGAAAGAGCAGACTGTGATGAATTCATTGGAAAGCTGGAAGTCTCTGGAAAGGTCACACATTCCGACTACTAATTTTACAAAACCTCCAGAGGCGGGGAAGACTCTCTAATAAAGATAATTTAAATAAAGTGAAGATGGTGCCTATTCCCAATTATGTCCTAGAAAAAAGACATCCAGGCTTGAGCAGGCTGGGGAACTGTTATTGCTTGAGCAGGAGAAGATGGGAATGTATGAAGTACTGAGCTCAGTAATTGAATCAAATACTATCACAAATCTCAGGAAGCTCTAAGAAGAATCTCTAGTGCACAAAGTAGATGAAACTCTCATTTTAAATAATTGTCCTGGAGTGATGACCAAAGCGTGATAGTAAAAATTCAGACAGGACAAACAACAGCTATATCTCAGGTGGTATGAAGAATGGCCAGCAAATGCAGAGTCCACTTCCAGTCCAAACTGAGTGATGAGGTGTCAGCTAGGCCTAAGCTTGAAGCGCCAAGAGGTTGGACACTGACCTCTGGACACAGCATCCCATCAAAGTGCACCTTGAAAATGGATGCACAGCCTTGCAGTGGAAATCCAAGTCCTCAATGACTTGGACAGGCAGAGAGGCCTGGCTCTGCAGGAGGATGAATGGGGGGACGGAGAGTGAGGACCCTTGGTTACAGAGGAAGTGAGAGCTTATAGGCAGAGAGTCTAAGAACATGAATTATGGAGGTGGGTCAGGGGAACAAGATGTAATAAAACCAGATTTGCTCCTTTTTTGATCAGAAGTTCTGTGACAGCAGGTACACCACTGATGCTGCAGAAAGAGCTCTTGTTGGGAAGAGGCAACTGCCAGCTGAGGACAGAAATGAATATAAGCAGAACTGAGACACCAGTGCTTCAAACATTAGTAACCATAACTCCAGGAAGACATGCTCATCAAATCTTAACTACAGAGAGGTCCTCTGAGCCCAGCTGCTCTTCTGGCACACCTTCCAGAACTGGAGGTGTCATCTACCCAGAGCCAATTACAAAATTTGCTGGATTCAGTGCAAAATGAAAATACAGCTCCTTTGGTCAAAACGCAGGAAAAAATGTCCTTGAAATTACTAAAATATATACCTCTTTCCTTTCTTCTGGGGTCTCTTGACTTGGCATGGTGTCTTTTACTTGTTATTTAATGTCAATCTAAGCAAAGAAAAATTTTAAATGTTCACTATTAGCATAAATTTAACCATTCATCTTTACATTATCCGATGGCAGTTTTAAAAGCAAATACAGGAACACTTATCTCTTATGCAGAATCACAAAAATTACACAATTCTCATTTTGTAGCTCCTGAATGTATGTGTATATAGTTCATACCAGAACAGTGGACATGACCCCACAAAACTAATCACATACTTTAAACTGCTTGCTTCTTTTTCCTTTTTAAAAATTTATTTGGCTGCGCCAGGTCTTAGTTGTGATACTTGAGATCTTCCTTGCAGCATGCAGGGTTTTTTTTTTTTTAATTGTGACATGTGGGCTCCCCAGGTGGCCCAGTGGTAAAGAATCCGCCTGCCAATGAAGGAGATGTAAGAGACACGGGTTCAATTCCTGAGTCAGGAAGATTCCCTGGAGAAGGAAATGGCAACCCACTCCAGTATTCTTGCCTGGAGAATTCCATGGACAGAGAGGAGCCTGGCAGGCTACAGTCCATGGGGTTGCAAAGAGTCTGACATGACTGAGCATGCCATGCCTCGCAGTAGGATGATATGTGGGCTCTTAGTTATGGCATGTGGGATCTAGTTCCCTGACAGGGGTCTAACCCAGGTCCCCTCATTGGGAGCGAAGAGTCTTAACCACTGGGCCACCAGGGAAGTCCCTAAATGGTTTGCTTCTTGATTCATCCACATTCTACCAACACTCTCTGCCTTTGACTTACAAATAAGTAAGAAAGTGCTGAGGGGAAAAAAGCTATTGAGTTGCCCTCTCTTCTCCTTCATTCTATGGCAGTGTAAGGGATTGGAAATATAGGGGGGTAGCATGAAGCATGAGTGAATAGAGTTTGAGGGAGTTCCTTGGTCATTCATGGTTCTCAAGACATCGTTGCCCTCTTTCTGTGTCCGAAGCAAGCTCTGGTTCTCATGGAAGCGTGGCCTCTCTAGGCTGTCAGCCGCCCTACTGCTTACCTCATACTTGCTTCACGTCTTGTCTCACTCAACTCCCAGGCATCATCGTTCCAGTGGGATTCTGTGCTCATGAAGCCAAAACACAAGTTTAAAGAGGAAAGGATTAAAGAATTTCAAGATGGAAACAGCAGCACTTTAAACCAAGCCTGGGGCCTCTCTGAACATCAGGTTCTGTGCAACTGCACAACTTCCCTGCCCACAAAGCCAGCCCATGTCTTCCAAATCATGATTTGCTTCCTCAGTGAATCCTTCTTTCATTAAGATCTGGATCCAGAAGGGACTTTGTGACTGGCCATCAGCCCCGACCCAGTTCTAGAAGCCTTACTCTTTAAACCATGATGGATGACAGGTGATGCTGTCCCAGGAGTGCCAACAGGATCTTGCTAATAAGAGGATGCCACCACTCTGGGCGAGTGAACCACCCCCTAACCTGTGGCCAGTCACCACAGGGGGCTGCACCTGTTTTCTTTGTCAGATTCCAGACTAGGAGAGGATTTCCTAGACTGCCACCAAGAATAAAGATCCTTCAAGGAGTTCACAGATGTCCATCTTCTAGATCCTTAGCTTCTTGGCATAAAATCATATACTCCTTCTGGTGTTCAGCTACCACTCAGGTTCCCACTGCTGTGCAATGAGTGGCATCCATGTTCCCACATGCACAGCCTTGAGTGCTCACACGCTTGCCTTCCCTGTCATGCCCAGGACAATCCAGGGGCTGCACTTGGAATTCCAGCTTGAGTCACTGGAATGGAATTTGATGAACATTTCCTATGCTTCAAAATGGACTATGCATTTACTCTGAAGACTGGACTTGCGCTTTCCATTCTGAAAACTTTTTTCTTTTCTGCCTTCACCTGACCAAGCAAGTCAACCCTGAGTTTTGTGGCTGGGAAAAAAAAACCAAACTGTATTTATTCAACTAAAGATCACCTCTTAAGTGTTATCCTGCTACATATCTGTTTTAGATTTATTTCCTATAGCTTGAGTACTCACTAAATGTTTTAAAATGTTATGAAAATATAATATGCTTAAATACTTTTCCAAAACAAACAGACAAAACTGGTCCTATCCTAACAGTAAAAGATGACTCTCCTGGTGAATCCGAATAATAATCCCCATACTTCTGTCCACTGTTCTCTCTGTACCTGCCCTCCAAGTGGGCGTGAGTGCGTGCTCAGTCACTTCAGTCATGTCCAGCTCTTTGCAACACTATGGACTGTAGCCTGCCAGGCTCCTCTGTCCATGGGATTCTCTAGGCAAGAATACTGGAGTGGATTGTCAGGCCCTCCTCCAGGGGACCTGGGGATTGAACCGGCATCTCCTGCATTGCAGGCAGATTCTTAACCCACTGAGCCACCTGAGAAGTCCCTCCAAGGTGGCATCAGTAGCTTTAAAAGCACCGCTTCTCCCCTTGGGCATGGGAGGAAGACAGAACCACAGCAACAGCCAAGCCTCACACATCTTGAAAGGAGTGATTTGAGCCTAAGCATCTCTTAGGATCCCACACACACCAAAATCACCCTACTGTGGTCTTCTTTGGCTCTTTTATTTTTCAATCTGATTACCCTCTGCCTACCATTGGACTATGAAATATTTCCATCTAGAGAATAACTGTTATTTAAAATATCAGAAGAATTCCCTGGTGGTCCATTGGTTAGAACTCCATGTTTTCACCGTTGAGGGCATGGGTTTAATCCCTGTTTGGGGAACTAACATCCCACAAGCTTCAAGACACAGGCAGAAAAAAAGAAAAATTTTTAAAGTTCAGCTATTTGGCCTAGAGCTTTTTAAAAAATATGTCCAGAGACCCCAACATCAGAAACCCCCAGGACAGAGGTCCAAGAGCATTTAAAGTACAGACCCTGGCCTCTGCAGATATTTGAAAGCAGAATCTCTGTGGATCTCAGGCATCTGCAGCTTTAACAAGTTCCCTAGAAACCACTGACCTAGCCCAGCTACCCATTTTACAGCTGAGAAAATTGAGGCCCTGAGGTTGCCTAAGTCAGAAACAGTTCAGAATTGTAAAGTAAAAATTAAAAATAAATAAATAAATTAAAAAAAAAAAAAAAAAAGAAACAGTGGAATGAGAACTAAAACCTGGATCTTTTCTCTCTTGTCACTATGTTACTATGTGTTAATCCCTCAGTCGTATCCAACTCTTTGTGATCGCGTGCTCTGTAGCCCGCCAGGCTCCTCTGTCCTTGGAATTCTCCAGGCAAGAATACTGGAGTGGATAGCCATTCCCGTCTGCAGTAGCTCTTCCTGACCCAGGGACTGAACCCCAGTCTCCTGCATTGCAAGTGGATTCTTTACTGTCTGAGTCACCAGGGCTTGTTTTCTCTCTTAGCCCATTCTGTGTCCCCACATCTGATGTCTGGGACTCAATTTCTCAATATACATCTTGAACCTCAATCACCTTGTAAACTCCTACATGGATCAAACTGAATACCCAGGACTTTGCTGGGGGTCCAGTGGCTAAGAGTCTGTTTGCCAGTACAGGGGACATAGGTCCACCCCCTGGTCCTGGTCCAGGAAGATCCCACATGGCGCAGGGCAGTTAACCCCATGCATCACAACTACTGAGGCCACGTGCTCTAGCGCCTGTGCTCTGCAACAAGGGAAGCCACTGCAGTGAGAAGCTCACACACCACAACTAGAGAAAGCCTGCACACAGCAACAGACCCAGTGCAAGGAAAAATAAATAAATAAATAATAATAAAACAAAAACAACCAACAAAAAAACCCTGAGTATTCAGCACACTGCTGGGTGTGATGTAGAGAACTGTTAATTTCAAAAAAAAAAAAAAAAGAACTGTTAATTTCATCGAGTAGAACACTGAATGAATGAGGACTCCCTGCTGTGGAGCTTTACAGCTTTCTGGTTCATTTTAAGTTTATTCCCTGGTGACTCAGATGGTAAAGAATCTGCCTGCAACATGGGAGACAGAGATTCATTTCTTGAGTCAGGAAAATCCCCTGGAGTAGGGAATGGCAACCCACTCCAGTCTTCTTGCATGGACAGAGGAGCCTGGTGGGCTATAGTCCATGGGATCGTAAAAAGTGGAACATGACTGATTGACTAACAGTACTTTTATCGCTAGCCATTGCAAATCCTCTTTGGCAGAGGGCTGGGTTTAAAAGAGAAAATTAATGAGTCAGATGGAAGCAAGGGGTTCCAACAGAGCAGAAAACCCCTGGCCAGCCTGCTTTAGTACCCAGGATGGGGCCTCCAGAAGAATGACCCCTCCCCTATGAGAAATCTCTCATTTCACGTCTCTGCATCCCACCTGCACCCTCCTGCTTGGCTGTGGCTCTACACCCTCTCCGGGCACCCAAAGTCAGTTTGATTCAATACTTATCATTGTTTGTTGTCTCTCATTCAGGCTGCTGGTTCTTTGATTGTAAAACCACCCACCACCCCTTATAGGGTCAGGGGCTGGGATAGAGAAGTTCATTAGCTTTCATGGCTGCATTAGCTTTTATGTCAATGCAGCGAGTGGATCAACCCACGCACACTCCAGCCTCTCCACGCTGCGTGGCTGACTGCAGGTGCTGACCGTATTGATTGCATCTATAATGACATGATGGTTGCTCACTGGAGTGCGACATGGATTAATAAATACCTTGGCTGCCAGTGGGAGGGAAAGGATCATCGTCAAAGGCAGGGGAAGTGTACCCTCGAGATCAAGAGGGTACACTCTGTGGAAAAGGTCTCACCAGGTCACATCTCTGTCCTGCAATGCCTTAACCCCATCCCTCCCCCTGGATGCTCATATTCTTAAAATAGATGGAGTGGATAGATGGGTGGATGGATGGATGGAGCCACTTTAGCTAAATTTGACAACTACTAGTATTAGTGCTCAAAGCAAAAAGGCCCTCACAGATCCTTGATTCCAACACGCTCATTATACAGATGAAGAATTTGAAACTCAGAGAGAAAGACCAAATCTGAGTTTCTAGACTTCTAAGTAGGTGTCCAGGACGGTAATATACTTCATGCCAGCAAGCAGCAACTGTACTCTAGGGGAAGGGCTGCTTCTGGCCCATATGGTGCCCTTTTGCATTTCCTCCCAGTGGTCGACAAGCTCGGCTCCAGGGTGCATGGCTTGGCCAAGCAGAGTGGCAGGTGGAGTTCAGCCCCGCTGGCTCCTAGGCTGGGCACCCTTGTCCAGCATGATTCTCGCTGGCGACTCTGGCTAAGGAAGTGCAAAGCTGGTCCCTGAGCACACAGCCTGAGCCTTATTTACCTCTGTAAATCCTGCCTCATCCAGAGCTGTGCCTGTCCCAGGATGGGAGGAAGAGAGATGTTTACATAAGGAAAGAAGGGGTGGGGGGAAAAGGCGCAATACAGATATACTCGGGAACCTCACACGTGAAACTTCGTGAAGGAGCAAAACAATTAAAACCCAAACCACCAATGGCTAGGTCTAGCATGGGAAAATAAAGCAAAGTGAAAGTCCAATTAGTTTAAAGTTTAAACAATATTAAAGTCCAGAGAAAAGCAGAGAGCCCTGCTGACATTATGGAGAGCGGCCAGGCAATTTTATTAGGGAAAACAGATAAGTTTGTGAGTTGCCAAATAAAGAAGCAATCACAGAGATAAAGCAGGCGCTTTCCCCAAGCGGAAAGCATAACTAAATCATTTATCAACTTCCTGTGCAGAGCTCAGGCACCTGATCTGGAGACAAATAAGGGGATTGGGAAAAAAAAAAAATGTTGTTATCTTGAATAGCCTGATTCCTTTGCCTCAAGCTAATTCCGGTTAATCTATCCCCTCCCCCCACCCCCGGCCCCCACTGCTATAAAATTCTTCCTTTCTTCTATAAACCTGGAAGTTTGAACCCCTCTTTACTCTTCACTGTGGGTGGTGGAAAGGAGGGGGTGGGGTGGGAGGGTCAAGAGCAGAGAGTTGGAGAAGAGGGAGTGGGATCAAATCTTTATGCTGAGCAGTTCAGTAGCATCTTGTTTCTCTGTCTCATTTATTTAGACAAGTCCCTGTCCTCCTTTTAAGATCATCTTAGAGACTACCTTGGTGGTCTAGTGGCTAAGCTTCTGCCTGCCAGTGCAGGCAACATGAGTTCAATCCCTGGTCCGGGAAGATTCCACGTGCCACAGAGCAGCTAAGTCCAGGCACCTCAGCTACTGAGCCCTCTCCCCCTGGAGCCTGTGCTCCTCAGCAGCAGGAGAAGCCACCGAAACAAGAAGCCTCTGGACTGCAACGAAGAGCAGCCCCAGCTCGCCACACCTAGAGAAAGCCTGCTCACAGCAACAAGGGCCCAGTGCAGCCGAAAACAAGAAATCAATAAATTAAGTTAAAAATACATAGAGAGGTCGCCTTGGCCTATGTCACCCCAGAGAATGGATTTTGTAATCTTTCTGGAGTCACAGATCTTGCTGAAAATCTGGTCAAACGATATGCACCCCCTCTTCAGAAAAGACACACATACGCATGTACTTACAGCCTTTGTCAAACAATTTCAAAGGATTTATGCATCCCCTGAAGCCCCAACTTGGATCCCAAGTTTAAAACACCTGTTTCAGAGCTTGGAAGGGAAGTCATCTTAGACAGAACCCTAAACACTTAAATGATAGACAGTACTGCTGTCCGTTTTGCATTTTAATGAGTTTGCAGACCTCCATTGCATTATGAGGAACAGCTTGGAAATGGCCTATCTCGGAAGCTTTAGTGGGAGTCCTGCTAGCTGAGACCTTGGGGAGAAGGGGAGACACTGGCAGGGAAGCACTAGCACAGTCTTTGTAAGGGTGTTTTGGCATTCAAGAAGGTACATCTTTGTGGAAGTTTAGCCTGTGATTTATGACTATTGCCATAAGGTGGTAGTGCAGTAGTCATATGGCTCTTCTTCCAGTCAGCTTGGGTGTACATATTTCTGGGTTCCAAAATGAAATCAATAATATTCCATTCAACTTTTTTGATAACTCAAGAACAAATACAGAGAGTCAAATGCTCACTTCTCAAGTGCCTACTGCTGTTCTGGGTATTGGTAGTACAAAGACAGAGAAGACACATTAGGGTTTTTACCTTTTACTCTTACTTCCTGCAGCAAAACTGACTATCCTGGGGCTAGATTCTCATTCCTGAAACTCTTTTGACCATTTTTCCTTTCAGAGTCAATTAGCGATTACTTATATGGTTTTTCCAGTAGTCATGTATGGATGTGAGAGTTGGACTATAAAGAAAGCTGAGCGCTGAAGAGTTGATGCTTTTGAACTGTGGTGTTGGAGAAGACTCTTGAGAGTCCCTTGGACTGCAGGGAGATCCAACTAGTCCATCCTAAAGGAGATCAGTCCCGGGTGTTCATTGGAAGGGCTGATGTTGAAGCCAAAACTCATATTTTGGCCACCTGATGTGAAGAGCTGACTCATTTGAAAAGACCCTGATGCTGGGAAAGATTGAAGGCAGGAGGAGAAGGGGACGACAGAGAATGAGATGGTTAGATGGCATCACCAACTCAATGGACATGAGTTTAGGTAAACTCCAGGAGTTGGTGATGGACAGGAAGGCCAGGCGTGCTGCGGTTCACGGGGTTGCAAAGAGTCGGATACGACTGAGCAACTGAACTGAACTGAACTATATTACCTTTCCCTTTAATTTCACAAAATCTTCTGTATTTATGCCTGGCATTTTTTCCTCCCTGAGTTTCTTAAACTCTGAGACAGTATAGTCTCTTTTATCTGAATAACAAAACAAGAATTATTTACTAAGCCAGCTAACTATTACACAGGTAAAGAAAGAAACATTACTAGTCACGAAGGAGTTCACTAAGCTCTCTTCATGACCCAAAAGTGGTGTTCCTAGATGCCCTCTGCCCACCCACCTCTAACACACACACACACAATCATTCTCTTTAATTTCATGAAATCTTTTTGGGCTATGACTGGCATTTTTCTCTTGAAGGAAACTTTGTCTGATTATCTCTCAGAATATTTATCTTTCCTTTTCTGAATTCCCAAATCCTTATGACCTGGCATATGTCATAAACCACCTAGCATTTCAGGTCCTGTGTACATATTATGCCCTTCAAGATGTATTTCCATCTGCCAGCGCATCTTCAGTAGAATGGTCACGAAGTAACATTGGTTGGACATACCATTCAGCAGGATATGAATGGTCAGAGGAGAATTGGGGTGGGGGAGGCATGCTGAGCACACACAGGACCCCAGGCAGGTTCTCACAGGAGAGGGTGACTCCTTCCAGTGTGACCAGGAAGGTGTCACAAAGGTAGAGGAAGGGAGAAAACTGGGAGGAGGGAGGATCTTCTGGATTATAGACTGGAATGGTCAGACCTGAAACCATAAAGCTCCTAGAAGAAAACTGTCATGGCAGTCTGAACGTGGGTCGGGAAAGAATTTCCAGACACAGAGTATCTCAGAAAGTAGTGAGTTTATTAAGGGCAAGGAGCAGTGATAATCGTGAGGCACTGTTAGAATAGACAGCTGGCTCAAGGGAGAGCTGACACTTTTCATGGTTTAGTAGCCAATTTTTATAGCTTCAAGAGAGAGACCTCAAGACCTTCCCTGGTAGCTCAGACAGTAAAGTGTCTGCCTACAATGCGGGAGATCCAGGTTCAATCCCTGGGTTGGGAAGATCCCCTGGAGAAGGAAATGGCAACCCACTCCAGTACTCTTGCCTGGAAAATCCCATGGACTGAGGAGCCTGGTAGGCTACAGTCCATGGACTGAGCAGCCTGGTAGGCTACAGTCCATGGGGTCGCAAAGAGTCAGACACAACTGAGCAACTTCACTTCAAGATAGAGAAAATTTCTGCTGGAAGGTTGGCATTAGGTGATTGGTTAGGGAGCTATGGGGTGAGCACTGGGAAGGGCATTTTTGCTTGAGATGGGGTCAGGAAGCCTGTTGGTGATGTTGGGTAGGGATTGGCAAAGGTTACAAAGGGGCTCAGTCGGTTCCAGAGATGACCTTGTTTCTGGGCTCCACTTCTGTGGCCGTGGTGCGTCGTCTTGAATCTGTGGCCTTGGGATTTGCTGTTGTTTAGTCAAGTAGTGTCTGACTTTTTGTGACCACATGGACTGCAGCCCGCCAGGCTACTCTGTCCACGGGATTCTCCACCAAGAATACTGGAGTGGGTTGTCACTTCCTTCTCCAGGGGATCTTCCTGACCCGAGGACTGAACCCGAATCTCCTGCATTGCAGGTGGGTTCTCTACCACTGAGTCACCTGGAAAGCCCGAGGCCTTCAGATAAGACTTCACAAAAACTATAGGTGGTAAGCTCCTTGACATTGATATAATGATTTTTTGGATTTGACACCAAAAGCTCAAGCAAGAAAAGCAAAAATAAACAAGTGAGACTGTATCAAACTAAAGAGCTTCCATGGGAATTCTCTGGCAGTCCAATCATTATGATTCTGTGCTCCCAATTGCAGGGGACACATGTTCTATCTTTGGTCAGGGAATTAAGGTTCTGCATGCTGTGCAGTAGGAAAAAAATTAATTAAATTAAGTTAAAATGTTAAAAATAAAAAGCCTTCTGTACAGCAAAGGAAACCATTAATAAAAATGAAAAGGCATCTTACTGAATGGAAGAAGATACTTGCAAATGTTTTATCTTATAAGGTGTTAATATCCAAAAATACATAAAGAACTCAAATAGCTCTAGCAAAAAAAAAGCAATAATCAATTAAAAATGAGCAGAGAATTGGAATAGACATGATTCCAAAGAAGACAGATGGCCAACAGATACATGGAAACGTGCTCAGCATCACTAATTATAAGGGAAATGCAAATCAAAACCACGGTGAGATATCACCTCACACCTGTTAGAATGGCTGTGATCAAAAAGACAGTCTTG
Organism: Oryx dammah; assembly: GCF_014754425.2. NCBI lineage: Eukaryota > Metazoa > Chordata > Mammalia > Artiodactyla > Bovidae > Oryx > Oryx dammah. The sequence goes on along the minus strand of NW_024070195.1, from coordinate 37,777,832 downwards.
CCTCAGTTTCACCTGGGGAACTTGAATAATGTTGGCATTCTCCTCAAATGAAGATTCAGGGAGAGAGTGCAAGTGAAAAATCTAACCGCAAGCCTGGCACATGATAAGGGCAGGAAATGTTAACAACGAGACAATTATTGCCAAGAGGCCAATCGGGACCTGACTCATGGAGCTTTGTGGGGACTGTGAATCTATTTAGGACCACTGCGGAGATGCAGGGATGACAGTCAGGGGAGTGGATGGGGCAACTGGGGAGCAAGGAGGAGGGTAGGCTGGAGCCTTCAAGGAGGGGCATTCTGGGGCTGGAGCAGAACCAGGGAGAGAATGAAATGGTGTGTGTTCATTTGCTAGGGCTTTTGCATCTTTTTATTTTTTAGTTAAAAAAAAAAAATTGGCTACACCGTGCAGCATGTGGGATCTTAGTTCCTTCACCAAGATCAAACCTGTGCCCCCTGCACTGGGAGTGCAGAGTCTTAACCACTGGAATGCCAGGGAAGTCTTGCTAGGGTTTCTGTAACACAGCGACTATGAACTGCTGGCTTAAAACAACAGAAACGTATTGTCTCACAGTTTTGGAGGCCAAGAATCAGTGCAGGTGTGAGCAGGATTGAGGGCTGAGGGAGAACCTCATTGTGTCTCTTTCCTCACTTCTGGGGTGCTGCTGGAACAAGTGCCCAAAAATGTGGATGTGGCTTCAGAATAGGATAGCGAATGGATCGAGGCTTGAAGAGTTTGAAGGAACGTGTTTTTAAAAAAGAAAGCCTAAATAGCCGTGAGAGAGTCTATTGCTAGAAATATGAACGTTCATGATGAGATGTCAGAGTGAAGAACATGGCACTAGAAACTGGAGAAAAGGCGGTTATTGTTCTGTGTACCTCGGGGCTGGAAAGGGTAAGCACCAAGGTTCCTGGGCATCAATTGTCCAGCAAACGTGAGGGTACTGAGGTCCCATGATGGTGTTTCACTCCGGGGTCAGGGTAAGGCTCCCAGAAGAGGGCTGGAGGGACACTCTGTGGCTCCTGGGGGGTCTCTGCAGATGAGATGAGTTTCTTAAAGGCAAAAGGACGGGGCGTCCTGGGGGCCTGCCCCTGGGGACCCCTGGTTGAGTTCCTCCTTCAGGCTTTCCTTTTCATGGTTGTCTCTTGAACCTTTTGTACCTGCACAGGGGTTTATGCAAAGGGTGTTTCACAAGCTCTCACAACTGAGGCTGGCAGGACAGAAACTGTTATTCTCCTTTTGTAAACAAGGATGCAGAGGCTCGTAGACTTCCCCAGGACATACAGCATGTCGGAGGCAACTTAAATACCCCTGTCTCATCTCCCAGCTCCGACTGGGTACACCACACCATGTGGCTTTGGTTTCTAGTGTTTTCTGTTCTGGGAGGCTGGGCCTGAAGGAGGGAGGGAAGCCAGAGGCACAGATACCCTAAGTTCCCCAGGCTTGACACCAGCGGTAGAGAATTTGGTTTTCTGGAGATCTTCATCCCCTGGTACTTAAGAGTGTCTCCAGGGATGGACTCCTCAGCTGTGCTGTGGTGTGACCACAAGGGGGCAGTGGCGCCCGTGTGATGCTCAGCTGGCAGGTTGGCACTTGAGGTCTGCAGAGGTGAGGAGGGGCTCTGCTCCCTCCTGCCCTACTCACCCCAACTTCTCAGAGCTGCCAGGACCCTTCCTAGATTCCCTCCTCCACTGAGAGGCTCATCAAATTTCAGGGTATGTAATTTTGACTCAAATAGGTCTTTCCAGGGTTTCCTGGGGCTTCCCCAGCAGCTCAGAAGTAAAGAATCCACCTGCAATGCAGCAGCCACAGGAGACATAGGTCCAATCCCTAGGTTGGGAAGATCCCCTGGAGGAGGGCATGGCAGCCCACTCCAGTATTCTTACCTGGGATACCCCATGAACAGAGGAGCCTGGGGGGCTACAGTCCATAGTCGCAAAGAGTCAGACATGACTAAAGCTACTGAGCATGCACACATGCAGGGTTTTCTGAGCAGGAACTGGGCTTGATGCTGGAGAAGCCGCCTCTCCCACAAGCGCCCACATTTAGTCCCAACTCAACATCACTAGAGGCCCTCACTGTGGCCTCCCTGGGGACGGAGTTATGATGAAACCCACACTGGCTTCCCCACTACTAAACTAATCTGTTCTCCTCATTTTACAGATAAAAAAACCCAAGACCTGGGGCAGACACTTGCCTGATCACACACCTTGAGAGGAGTAGAGTCGATGCGGGAACCCAGGTCTCCTGGCTGCCAGGCCCACCCCACACAGCCCCACATGGGCCTGGGCTGTGAGTGTGTGGAGATAGGGAACAGAGGAAACTCTTGTCTCAGAGTTTAGTATACAAAAGGGGCTTCCCTCGCAGCTTCCCTGGTTCGATCCCTGATCCAGAAAGAGCCCAGATGCTGGTACATCACAACTACTGAGTCTGTGTTCTACAGCCCGGAAGTCAAACTACTGAGCCCACGTGCTTCAGCTTCTGAAGCCCAAGTGCCCTAGAAGCCATGCTCTGCAACAAGAGAAGCCACTGCAATGAGAAGCCTGGGCACTGCCACTGGAGAGCCACACGAGAAAAGCCCATGCCGCGACAAAGACCCAGCCAGCCAAATAAATTAAATAAATAAAATTGAAAAAAACAACAGCAAAATCCTGTACAGCAATTATCCTTCAATAAAAAATAATTTAAAAAAAAGAAAGAAAGAAGCACAATACAAGAGGCCAAATTCTATGAAACCACACCAGCTGAGAATCTGTCACTCAGTCAACAAATATTAATTGAGCACTGACTATGTGCTGGGCATCTAGATCCATGGGGTGCAATGGTCAACAAAAAGAAGACCCCAGCCTTGAAGAAGATTAAATTCTAGTGGGAGTTCTGTTTGTCCAGTGACAGAGCAAAAATGGTAAGACAGATGATTAAAAACCCATCGCCACCTCATCTGATTTCATAGTTGCCGTGTCTACACACCACTTTCGTCACGGTTTGTCCTCTGTTTCCTTTGTCCTCCTTGTCTTTCTCTTTCAAGTCTTTCCTAGTTCCTGGATCCATCCTCCTCCTCCAAAGAAGCATCGTGACAGGAAGAAAGGGCCTGACCTTCTGCATCCACACAGGCCCAAGGGATGAGCAGAGAGGCCTGGTCACGAGGCTGGCCAGGCAGGAGGGGAGGATGCTGGAGGTTTGGCTGTGCCAAGCCTGGAAGGCTGTCCCTCAGCCCATCACTGGTGCCTGTGAGCTGGGTTTGCTGACCCCCCCATTAGGACTGCGGGCTTTCCGGGTGGTTCAGGGGTAAAGAATTGGCCTGCCAATGCAGAAGATGTGGGTTTAGTCCCTGGATCAGGAAGATCCCCTGGAAAGAGAATCCCATGGACAGAGGAGCCTGGCAGGCTACAGCCCACAGGGTCACAGAGTTGGACACGGCTGAGGGACTAAATAACAGCAGTAGGACTGCTCTGTCGGGGCTGCCTTGGGTGGCCGATCTCAGACTCCAAGCCTCTCAGCCCACAGCAGACAGAGGGGCAGAGTGAAGGAATGAGGGGTGGGGTGGGGAGCAGGGGTTAGCGGCGGGGGTCGGGCAGCCCTGTGGGGAGTCCCGGACGTACTAGTCCATCCACAGTGTCTCTGTTCATGAGGACCCCCGGGCTGGGGTTTCTCTAACCTCCAGCCCAGAAACAGGGAATTCCCAGGGAATGTCTACAGAAGCCTCTGAAGACTTAGGGAAAGGAGGCTCATCACACACTCACGGTGTACACACTGGGAGGACGTGTGGTTCCTCATTCCCAGGCAGGTCAGCTTCTCAGGGAGCCCCAGACTGAGGGATCACAGCCCTGCCTCAGAGAGCCTCAGTCTGAGGGATCACAGCCCTGCCTCAGGGACCCTAGTCTGCAGTGAGACACAGCCCTGCCTCAAGGAGCTCCAATCTGAGAGGAGACACAGCCCCGCCTCAGGGAGTCTCAGTCTGAGGGATCACAGCCCTGCCTCAGGGACCCCAGTCTGCAGTGAGACACAGCCCTGTCTCAGGGAGTCTCAGTCTGAGGGAGACACAGCCCTGCCTCAGGGAGTCTCAGTCTGAGGGATCACAGCCCTGCCTCAGGGACCCCAGTCTGCAGTGAGACACAGCCCTGCCTCAGGGAGCCCCAGTCTGAGGGGAGATACAGTCCTGCCCTCAGGGAGCCCCAGTCTGAGGGGAGACACAGTCCTGCCTCAGGGAGCCCCAGTCTGGGGGGAGACACAGCCCTGCCTCAGGGAGCCCCAGGCTGAGGGGAGACACAGCCCTGCTGAGGGAAGAGAGAGAATCTGAGAGGAGACGCACAGTTTCTAGTCTCCATCAGTCTCTGCTGGGTCGTCCGCGTCTCCCTGCCACTGTCTTGCTGCCTCTATTCCTTTCTCTCTCACCCTGCATTTTTTTTTCTCTAGTGTGTGTCTGTACAGACAGAAACACACGCATACACTCACATGCATTTGGGAGAAGTCTTAAAGCAGTCAAGACCAAATCTCAATAAATACAAGTACAGGGTCCCAATGCCAAGGACTGTGGAAACGCACTCAGTGATGAGTCAGGGAAGATCTTGGGGCCGTGCTGTTGGGGCTGAGGCTCCAGACCTCACAGGAACTCAGGGGCCTTGGATTCCACTGTGCACTCTGAGGCTATTTTTGTGGGAGTCGCACTGGGGAGGCATCCTCCATGGTGACCAGAACAAGAGTGACCCCTACACCCTTGATGCTGTTCATTTCCAGCCTCACAAGCCCAGATACATGGTCTGGCTGCTGAGGAAGCAGGATGTGGGGGGCCTAGGAGCCTGTACAGGGATAAGAGACAGCGGAGGCTCCAGGTAGAAAGGGAGAAGGGAGGCTGACTGCAAGCTGTCCAAGCTCCCCACGGGAGACAGGCCAAGAAGCCCCCAATACACACCTGCCTTGGCTCCCAGAGCCCACCTCTTCCAGGAATGTGTCCCACGGCCCTTGTTTGGGCTTCCATGTGAAGGAGGGCCAAGGGGTGGGCAGGAAGAGACCCTGTATAGGGTGCAATTCCAGTCATATTTGTAAAACACCCTCCTTCACTTTCATGACCTTAGTTGTCTTCTGTCCCGACAAACAAACCACCTCCAATTCATTTGTAAACCTGGAAACTAGAGGCTCTGCCGGGGGATTAATATTTTCCAAATGAGAGATGGAGGAGAGGAAGTCCCTGGGGACCTAGTGGTGCAGAGAAGCTGTGAAGGTGACTTTTCTAGGACTCTTTGAACTCAGGACTAGTGGTTTTCATTGCAGTTTGGTCAGCCCCAGAGGCAGAGGGATGAAGAATTTGACATCTATAACCCTAGCTGCTCAAAGTGGCAAGATCGCCAGCTTCCCAGCGACAGGGCATGTCTCCAGAGACAAGGAGCTCATTCTCTCTTTGCCCTTGCCTCTGCTAGTTGCCTCCGGTAGGAGGGGATCTGGGCTGTGAGAATGCTGAGTCCCCCGCCCTCCACCTGGTCACGGCAGACCCCGGCGGAGAAGGAGATGGGTCGTCAAAAGCTGAGTTTCACTTTACACTCTGAAGCCCCAGAGCCTTCCTGGCTGCATCTAGGAACTCCTCCTGGGAGCACAGATTTCACGGATGAGGGTTTGCTCTGAAATGGCCCCATTGTGCTCCGGGTGGCGCCAGGGAGGTGGGGGTGGTGCGGGGAAGAGGAGGCGGCATTCAGAGCCTGTGTGATGAGGGTACATCTGGCCTCCCACTGCCGGGTCCGTCAACAGGCCTGGCATGGCGCCTTCCTCCTTGGCACTTTCCAGGCCGGATTATGGTTCAGTCAGACTTCCTGTGCAGGTCTAGCCAGTCCTGAGCCCTGCAGAGGGCAGGAGGAGGAGTGTAAGCCCTGGGGCCACTGTCTGGTGGACAAACAAGATGTTTATTCAGTGGAGGAGAAAGAGGAGGCCCAGGGATGAAGCTGCTGGTGCCCCGGTCTTTCCTTCCTGCCTTCCCCTTCAGATTTCACCAACGCAGAGTCCTGCACTGGAGTCAGAGGCCCAGGACCCGAGGACGGACAGACAGATACACACATGCAAACACCATACAACAAGGGGGCCCCTGTGGATGAGGCTGTGTTCACTTTTCTGATATAACCTTCCTAAACACACATGCACACAGACACAGCCTTTGTGTTTTAAAGTCAATTAACCCTGGCAAAACACAGAATTACAGAGATGGCTCTAGTCCAAGGGCGTCACAGCAGCTGCCAATGCCAAGATGGAGAATCGGCCTAGAGATGGAAGGAAGTGGTGGCTGGCAGCAGGGACAGGGCTGCAGGGTTGCCAGCTTTGCCATGTGGCTCCTCTGGGGTGAACAGACTGGGCCGTGATCTTGGTTGCTGTCCTGGGAAGTTGCAAGGACAAAGGATCCGCCTCCCTGGACTGAGGAGCCAGGCTCTGGGGCCCCATGCACACAGAACAGGAGAGGGGACAGATGGACTCCTAGAAGGAGTCTGAGGCCCCCCAGGGCTTGCCACTCGAAGTGTGGTCAACGAACAGCAGCATGACATGGGGGCTTCTTAGAAATGCAGAATCTCTTATTCTACCCGGACCTACTGAGTCAGAGGCAGGTCAAGTTCTGAAGGACTTTCTCTAGGCGCTTCCTGGACCCTGGAGGGTTGTTTCCTTGTGGGCACGGCATGGATGAAAGCATCCCTCTTAATGGATTCCACTCCTGGGTCTGCAAGGGCCCAGTGAGGTCAGCCCAGCCATCTTCCAGACTACAGGTATGGCTATGCTCCCAGAGGGAGCATTTATCCATTGATTTCACAATTGTTTCCTGTGGCACCATGATAATGAGATAGCACTGAGATAATGACAATAAGCAAAAACAGACATCGTTCCTGCCCTCTTGAAGTTTTCAGGTTTGTGGGACTGATAGATATGGTTTTCCTGAAGAGGCGTCATTAGAGATTTGAAGGAGAGAGAAACCTGTTCCAGGCAGAGGGAACAGCATAAGAAAAGACCCTAAGTTAGGGACTTCCCTGGTGCTAAGACTCTGCATTTCCAATACAGGGGCCCGGGCTCAATCCCTGGTTAGAGAACTAGATCCCACATGCTACAGCTAAGAGTTCATATGATGCAACTGAAGATCCTGCATGCTACAATGAAAAAGAAAAAGCAAAAAAGGGTCCTGAATTCAGATGGAACTTGGTTGGAGAGGGCAGAGGGTGTGAAAGATCATTGTATTGAATGAGGCTGGGTGTAAAAGTCTCCAGTAAGCCAGAGTTCCCTGGTGCTAGCCATACCCCTTGATGGTTTCAGAGAATCCTAGAATGTCAGAAATGGAAAGAACCTTGGGCTTCAGCCAAGCCAATGCTTGAATCTGGCTTCAGGCCTCAGGTCTGTCATAAATTAACTATAAATGTGATCTTGGATCATGGGTTTGTCATCTGAAAAGTTCTGGGAATATGAAGGAAAGTTATGACCAACCTAGACAGCATATTAGAAAGCAGAGACATTACTTTGCCAACAAAGGTCTGTCTAGTCAAGGCTATGGTTTTCCCAGTGGTCATGTATGGATGTGAGAGTTGGACTGTGAAGAAAGCTGAGTGCTGAAGGATTGATGCTTTTGAACTGTGGTGTTGGAGAAGACTCTTGAGAGTCCCTTGGACTGCAAGGAGATCCAACCAATCCATTCTAAAGGAGACCAGTCCTGGGTGTTCATTGGAGGGACTGATGCTGAAGCTGAAGCTACAATACTTTGGCCACGTCATGTGAAGAGTTGACTCATTGGAAAAGACTCTGATGCTGGGAGGGATTGGGGACAGGAGGAGAAGGGGATGACAGAGGATGAGATGGCTGGATGGCATCACCGACTCAATGGACATAAGTTTGAGTGAACTCCAGGAGTTGGTGATGAACAGGGAGGCCTGGTGCGCTGCAATTCATGGGGTCACAAAGAGTTGGACACGACTGAGCGACTGAACTGAACTGAACTGAGACTTGGAGTAGCTCATGCAAGACTTCTCTAAGGAGTTAGTTAAGGACACATGCTAGATTGCTACTGAAAAATAGACCCCAAAATATAGTAGCTTAAACAAGAAACAATCTCACATCTCTCTCATGTAAAAGTCTGAGGTGGTATGGAGTTAATATGGCAGCTCAGTGATGGTGCAGAGTTAGGCATCTTGTACCTTGGTACTCTGTCACCATCGACTCATAGCTTCATATGGTCCAAAATAGATGCTTCAGCTCCTGCCATCATATTTGCAACCTTCTTTCAAAGACATGATTCAGATGTTGCACCTGGCACTTCTGCTCATATCTCATTGGCTAGAAATTAGTCATGAAGCCACACATAGCTGCAAGAGCACCTGGGAAATGTAGTCTTTGGCTGGGCAGCCATGTGTCCAGGTAAAGATTCCATAACTACGTAAGAATGGGAGAAGGAACATTCAGGGACCATAGAGGATGACCAGAATCTAAAGATAGATTTGGAGCCAGGGAACCCTGCCAGGTCTCTCCAGGATCTCCTCTTGGTCTCCTTCACTGAGTTCATCAAGGCCAGACTCCATCCTGCCCCACAATCCTTCCCTATTTTGACCAACTTGAAGAAATCCATGCAGTCCGTGTGGAGGCTTTGATAGTATAGGGTTACAGGCATGGAAGCTGGGCTGGCTCTTGCCTGGCCCCCCATCACACCACATCCTGATTCTAGGGGGGCTTCTGGCAGGCTGGGCTCAGGAAGAGGTGGGTTTCCACTGCTCACACGTAGGAGACTACTCCTCCCATCCTCACACCAGCAGTTGAGGCCAGCGTGGTGTGGGTGGCGGGCCGGCTGTGCTCCTGAGCCAGGACCAGGGACGGTCTCACAGCCAAGTAACCAGCTGGCAGCAGCAGCCAGAGTGGCTTAAGGAGAGCTTTCCCGCCATATTGTCTGACCCTAAGAAGGTGTCAGACCTTACCTGATGGTTCAGATGGTAAAGATTCCGCCTGTAGTGCAGGAGACCCAAGTCTGATTCCTGGGTCAGGAAGATCCCTTGGAGAAATAAACAGCAACCCGCTCCAGTATTTTTGCCTGGGAAATCCCATGGACAGAAGAGCCTGGTGGTCCATAGGATGGCAGACAGTTGGACACAACCGAGCAGCTAGCAGTTTCACTTTCAAGGCCAAACCCGACACCAGCAGATTCCCAAGGCTACCTCCCATCCACTGCCTGAGCTACACAGCACAGCCAGCTGCTGGCCGTGGCCTCTTCTGGACCTCTGCTCTCCACTCTTGTCTTCTTTGAGAAGGACTAACTAGAGATGATGTGTGAAGCAGGGGTTGCAGGGAACCCGTGTTCCTCAGCCTCGGCACTGCTGACACTTGGGCTGGGTGAGGCTTTGTTGTAGGGCCTAACATCATAGGATGTTTCGCAGCACTCCTGGCCTCTCCCCACCAGCTGTTGGTGGCACCAACCGCCCCCCTCAGCTGCAGGTGTTTCCTGGGGGAGCAGGGAAAACTCAGTCCTGGCTGAGAATCACTGGTGTAGATCAAAACGGTCCTGATTTACCAAAGGAAGGAGACAGGGATGGATAAAGGGAGTGAGGCAGGTGGCTTGAGAGAGAGCTGTGGCTAAACATCACCCGGACTTGATCTTTTGCCACAAGCAGGCTGGTGTTGCCATTGGAAGACTGCGTGAAAAGTGTGATGGCAAGTGTGTGATCTGTGACTCCTATGTGCGTCCTTGCACCCTGGTGCGCATATGCGACGAGTGTAACTATGGCTCTTACCAGGGACACTGTGTGATCTGTGGAGGCCCTGGAGTTTCAGATGCCTATTATTGTAAGGAATGCACCATCCAGGAGAAAGATAGAGATGGTTGCCCAAAGATTGGCAATTTGGGAAGCTCTAAGACAGATCTCTTCTATGAACGTAAAAAAATATGGCTTCAAGAAGAGGTGATTGGTGGGCTGCCTCTTCCTCCCCCCATCAAACTGCTGCAGCTGCCAAAAGAAATGCCTACCACTGCCAGCAGAAAGGAAGCAGCGCACAGAGCATCACCTGAATCTGCCTGTTAGTACAGGGCACCTTACCACCTGTCTCCTCTCACCTGGACCTGGTAGGAATGGAAGAAAGATTCTTCGCAGAGCACTCTGGCAGACTATATCAGAAAATTTGATAGATCAGTTCATGGTATTCCTTAAATTCTAGAAGCAAGGATGTGTTATCCACATCAAGAATTTCTTCATACCAAAACCTTCTAAATATATGTCATTTATTTAGACATAGAAAATATGTCATTTCCGTCTATTTGAAGAGCCAACTGTGAAGCTACCTGCAGTGAAAAGCGTGTTCTTAGAGAATCTTTGATGGCAGTTGTCCTAATATCTGCAGTGTTGTGGGGGCCAGCAGAACAATAAATGTGAGCATTTCATCTTGTTAAAAAAAAGGGGGGGGAGTAAGGCAGAGACAAAGAATGGGGGGAAATGAAAAGACAGAAACAGACAAAAACAGGGTGAGAGGGAAGAAAAAAGGAAGAAGAGACACAGAATAAGAAAGTGAGATAAAAAAGAGAAAAGAAAGAAAAGTAGCAAAAGAGGGAAAGTTTAGAGATAGAGGGAGGGCCAGGCCCTGGAAGACAGAGAGAGCAAGCAGACAGGCAGGAGTGCTGTGCTGGAGTCTGGAGATGTAACTGGGTAAACGGGCCATGTTAGCATCTAAGTCAAGGTCCTGGCTTCCCTGGTTGCCAGGAGCCGACCCCAGAGCAGAGAATTTAGGCTTCAAGCTTCTCCCAGGTCTCTGGCCATGCTGCTGTCTTAGTAGAGTTGGAAATTGGATATGGGATCTCCTCAAAGTTTCTCTAAGCCTCAATTTTTACCTCCAGAGAATGGGTCATTGCTGATGAGAAAGCACAAAGGACTGACCACTGTTTATCTCTGTGGCCTCCTATACCACCAAGATGATCACAATGAGGCACAGCCTCCAGGGACCAGAAGAGTGAAGGTGTGCAGTAGTCAGCAAGATTCCGGGAGCCAAAAAGGGATGAACAGTTACTTAGCCTGGCAGAAGCTGTACCTTAACTGCATGGGTGGGGAGGCGGGGGTGGGAGGATGGGCAGAATGCACTAAGAAGGTGCTGCTTCAGGGCGCTTTGCACTTGGAAATGCCAGATCCCTCTAAGAGGGAGGTGGGGCTGAAGAGGACTGCTTGGAAGTGGGTTAAGGGACTGTGAAAACCCCAGATCCCCTCCCACTTCTTGTACAGCTGGACACTGCTTTCCCCACTCTGGCCGAAAATGGGCTGGCTTACCAACCGAGACGATTACACAGCTGAGGCAGAGGATTAAGTGCAAGTCTGAACACCAAACATGAAGTTTCCATGAGCCCTTCCCCATTCAGCTCCAGAACATTGGAAACAGGTTTATTGCCCCCAGCAAATTCCAGGGATTCTCTCTAGGGAAACTGTCTCAAGAGAAGAGTCCTACAGATACTGGCATTTAAAGATTTCTCAGGGACTTCCCTGGTGGCCCAGAGGTAAAGAATCAACCTCCCAATGCAGGGGACATGGGTTCGATCCCTTGTCTGGGAACTAAGATTCCACACATTGGGCACCTAAGCCCATCGTGGCACTAGTGGTAAAGAACCTGCCTGCCAATGCAGGAGACATAAGAGACATGGGTTTGACCCCTGGGTCAGGAAGGTTCCCTGCTGGAGGGCATGGCAACCTGCTCCATTATTCTTGCCTAGAGAATCCCATAGACAGAGGAGCCTGGCAGGCTATAGTCCGTGTGGTCACAAAGAGTCGGATACGACTGAAGCAACTTGCACCACAACTACCGAAGCCCAGGCACTCTGGAACCTGTGCTCCACAGTGAAGAGTAGGGCCTGTTTGCTAGAGAAAGGCTACAAGCAGCATGAAGACCCAGCACAGCCAGAAGTAAACACATAGATAAGTAAATGAATCAATAAAATAAAAGTTTCTCAATGAAAAAGTCACCAAAAAAGGAAAAATGTTTGTGACCAAATCCTCTCAGCCCCTTAGTTTTAAATATTAATATAAATAGACAGCCAACAACCACAGGGCATTGCCAGAGAGGTGTCACTGTGAAAAAGAGAAGCCAGAATAAGCGAATAAGAAAAAAACAACTCAAGAGATAATGTAGAAAGCAGAATATCTTTTTTTGCCTCTTTGAGATAATTAATATTCTCAGATATAATAAAAATACTGCAACCTTTGCAACAAGACTAGGATGCTAGAGAAAGTAACATTCACAGAACAAGAAATAGCTCTTGAAAATTAAAAATATGATAACAATCTATGTAACATCCTTGCAAAAAATATTTCACCTGGATTTTACCATAATCTAACTTCCAGTCTGCAGTAAATACAGCAGGTAGGGAAAGAGGGATAAAATTAAATGACATCATGAGGAAAGAATCAGACAAATACAGAAGGAGGGCCTTCTACAAGGCAACTTGTCTAGATCCTTAAAATGTCAGTGTTGTAGAAACAAAAAGATAAAACTATTATAGATGCAATTCCTTGAATTCCTTGGCAGTGCAGTGGTTAGGACACAGCATTTTCACTGCCGAGGACCCAGATTCAATCTGTGGTCAGGGAACTAAGATCCGGCAAGCCACAGAAGATGGTCCAAAAAAAAAAAGATTAAGGAGACCTACTGACCGAAGAAAGTTAAGACAGGATCCTAGTTCAAATAGACCAGCTGTAAAAGAAAAGTCGGACACAACTGGGGAAATTTTGAATATGGCTAGGATATTAAAGTTATTAGGGGTTTATTGTTAATTTTCTTAAGTGTGACTATATAACTGAATATCCTTAATTTTAGCATCTGCAGTCTAAAGTATTTAAAAATCATGTATAGTATGGTCTGCAAATTTCTTTCTAATAATTCTGCCAAAATATAATAGATAGATATATCATTATCAATTGTTCAATCTAGTCCTACACTATCTAACACAGTAGTTACTTTTCACATGTGGCTTCTATGTACTTGACATAGAAGCTGTGTTGACATCAGCTGAATTGAGATCCACTATCAGTATAAAATACATACCGAATTTCAAAGACTTAGTACAATAGAAAAGAATGAAAAACACCTCATTAATAATTTTTGTTTTGATTGCATGTGGAATTGATATTTTGAACTAAATAAAATATTAAAATTAAATTTACCTATTTCTCTTAACCAGTTTAATGTGGCTACTATAAAGTTTAAAATTACCAAAAAAATTAAAAATTAAAATTACATATGTGGCTCACATTTTATTTCTATCGAACAGCGCTAACTTAGATGTTAGGGAAAAGAAAGCTAAGTATAGTTCTTTTTTCAAATTTTCTGTGTATTAGCAACTTTTTAAAATAAAAAGTTAGGAAGAAAGAGAAATAAAATAAAAATAGAGACTTGCTTTTTAACCAATAGGAAGGTGGATATAAAATTTTAAAAATCATTTGGAAAGTAGGATAAGATGACAAAAAGTAAAGATCAGAAAGTCAGAGAGCCAATCAAAGAGGTCTAATTCAAAAAGATAGAACATAACAAGCATAGAAAGGAACCAAAAGGAATGAGCTTCTAGATTAACAGGAGCCTGTGGACTCAGCACTGTGAAGGAGAAAATACACCAACCAATGTACTGGGGAATAAAGAGATTCCAGAAAGTTTTCTGAGAGAGAGAAAGAGGAAAAAAAAAAGAATACATGTCATATAAAAAGACCCAGGAATTAAAATATCATTAAACTTCTCCACAACCATCCAGGAAGCTAGAAGACAAAGAGGAAACACTCTCAAAATTCTGAAGGAAAAAATTTCCAACCTAGCATTAGACACCCAACCATGCTATCAGTCAAGATGAAAGTAGAAAAAAAAATATTTTAAGACATACAAGCTCTCAAAACTTTTACCACCCTTGCACCATTTCTCAAAAGGCTACTGAAGGATATGCTCCATCAACCAAGAAGGTAAACAAAGAAAAACAGAAAGGACTGTTTTCAGAAAACAGGGGAGACTTCTCTGGTGGTCCAGTGGTTAAGAATCCACCTTCCAATGTAGGGGATGTGGGTTCGATCCCTGGTTGGGGAAATAAGATCCCACCTCAGGGCAACAAAGCCTGTGTGCTTCAACTAAGACCCAATGCAGCCAAGAATAAGTAAATAAATATTTATTTTTAAAAAGAAAAAAAAAAAGAAAAGAACATAGGGGGTCTGATGTAGGAAGAAGGCAAAGGGAATTCCCAATTAATGGTGAAGAGACATTTCAGGATGCGAGCTGTCCTAGATAGTAACCATCCAGCCAGGCAGGAGCAGAAAATATTTGGTTCTGAAAGTGGGTCTTTTTATATACCAAGAAAAAACAAACAAACAAACTGGAACTGGTAGATTATTCTTCTGAGGGAAGTTTTACAAATATAGCAGGGAGTTTGAGAGTTAATTAGTAACAGGAACACACCCAGTTAAGCAAACAAAAAACTTGAAAAAAATCATGCAAGAAAAAATAAGTGTACTCAAGTACATTAAAAATATTTACATAGTTATAATAGTGTTGACACTGAGTTGAGAACTATTGTGGGTGACAGAGAAAAAAATATGTGTGTTGGGGATAGAATGGAGCTAATCTCTCTTTTTTTGTGATAGGAAGATAATATATAGTATTAACTAAAGTAACCTTCCTTGATGGCTCAGACTGTAAAGAATCTGCCTGCAATGTGGGAGGCTTGGTTTGATCTCTGGGTTGGGAAAATCCCCTGGAGAAGGGAATGGCAACCCACTCCAGTATTTTCGCCTGGAGAATTCCATGGACAGCTGAACCTGGCCGGCTACAGTCTATGGGGTCACAAAGAGTCGGACATCACTGAGAGACTAACACTTTTCACTTTCATAGTAGGATAACAAAAATAATAATGGGAGAGACTTCTCTAGTGGTCCAATGGCTAAGACTCTGAGCTCCCAGTGCAGGGGGTTCAGGTTTGAAAATTGGTCAGGGAATTAGATCCCACATGTCACAACTAAAAATCCCCTTGTGCCGCACTAAGACCCAGGGTAACCAAATTAATAAAATAAATTGAAAAAATAATGAATTTTCAAAAATAGCTATATGTTATTAAAGAAGTAGAAAAATAGGAAGAAAAGGCTGGAAAGTCTAAAAGAAGTTGCCTCTGGGGATTGGAGGTGGGAAAGGGTGAGGCCGGCAATTGCTGTTTTCCGATACTCTGTGTAGTATTATTTGACTTTTTCAAAAGTATTTATATACATATATCACTTTGCTAAAAATAAAAGTTGAATTAAAAGATAAAAAAGAAAATCTAGGTCATCCAGGGCAGGGCAAGTGACTGCCCAGAACTGAAGGTCTTTCCAGGTGTCACTGCCTGGCAGCTGCCTACGTCAGTGACTCCGGACATGGCTAAAGGGAACCTTTTTGGGGAAACGTTATCCTGCCTACCCCCATGACTCATGGGTTCCCATTGTTTTCACACCCCTGCCACTCTCCTGCCACGGGGACGTGTGCATTGATGCTGGGGGTGGGGATCAAGGAACTTTCTCGTGCTCTTTGTTTACTGTGTGCCCCACTCCCATCCCCAGGGGTACAGGCTTCCTTGCCAGGGACCAGGTGTCAGGCAAGGGGCACTGGATGCCAAGAAAAAGAAAAAACAATCTTAAAATACCTCTCTGCCCACTCATTTTGGAAATTCAGAATCATGTGGTTGAGTAGGACATCAACTTGCTGACATCTCCAAGAGAGAGACACGAATACTTTGAATGACAGGGAACTCAGGCTTCAGAGGGACATTGTTAAGAGCTGGGGACAAGGTAAGGGGCACCTAAGGGTCTTTGGTGCCTATAGACTTTTGCATGAACTGTTCCCCATACTTACATTGGTCAAAGCCATTTGAGTGTCAGAGAACGTAGCAGTTACAAAAGGTGAGGTTCAATGAAAGGATACAGCTATCAGGGGACGCAGAAACTGCCCAGTCATGTCTCCATTTCTCTCACCAGAGGTCTGCTCTCCTCATCCTCTCTGCATACCTCCTTCCTCTCCCCACCCTCTGGTTTACACATGACCCCAATACCTGCCACCGCTCCCAAACCTCCATGACTCCTCATCCTCTCTGCATACCTCCTTCCTCTCCCCACCCTCTGGTTTACACATGACCCCAATACCTGCCACCGCTCCCAAACCTCCATGACTTCAGGTTTAGGTCCCCACAGCTCACTGTCTTATAAAGTCAAAGTGAAGTGAAAGTTAGTCCCACAGTCGTGTCTGACTCTTTGCGATCCCATGGACTGCAGCCTGCCTGGTTCCTTTATCTATGGAATTCTCCCGGCAAGAGTACTGGAGCAGGTTGCCATTCCCTTCTTCAGGGGATCTTCCTGACTTGGGGATCAAACCTGGGTCTCCTGCACTGCAGGCAGGCTCTTTACCAACTGAGTCATCCTAATTTCAAATGCCTAGCCAGCCCATCTCAATGGCTCATCCTGGTTCAGGTTTCCTCTTCTAGTCCAATCAGGTTTACCAAGGTGAGTCACGTGGTTCCAAGACAGCTATCTAGGTTGTCCATCTTCAGGAAGAACAATGGGTAGGGAAAGCATCTCAAATGTATCCACCACACTCAGCACCTTTCTCTCTGCTCTACCCCACGTTCATGTAAGGATGCCTTTAGTAAATTCTTACCAATTAACTTCATAAAGAGCACTGGGCGGGTTGAAGGTGGAGGAACCAGGCTCAGATTTGTGACTCTGGGCAAAGCAATGCCCATCTCTGGGTTGCAGTTCCTTCTTCTGTAACATGAGGGGTTCTCTGTTTCAACTAGATCAGAGGTTCTCAATCCTGGGAAAACATTAAAATCATCTAGGGAGTTTTTCTTTTAATTTTTAAAACTCATTTTTGGCCTTGCGGGGTCTTCATCGTGGTGCCTGGACTTTCTCTAGGGCTTCTCTTTAGTGGAGCACGGGCTCTCTAGTTGTCGTGCTCAGGTTTAGTTGTCCTGCAACATATGGGATCTTACTTCCCCCATCAGAGATTAAACCCGAGTCCCCTGCTTTGAAAGGCGGATCCTCAACACCTGGATCGCCAGAGAAGTCCCCATCTAGGAAGTTTTTAAATAAAATTCTGATAGCTGGTCTCACCTCCTTTCCTCTGCAAAGATTCTGATTTTATTGGTTGGAGTGAGAGCTGGGTAACATACTTTGAAAGGGCCCCTGTGATTCTAATACACAGCCAGGGTTTAGAGCTATTGGATCAGAATCTAATCATTAGATCATCACTCATATTCAATGGCTAAAATGGTACTTCGCTTACCATGGGTGCTCAATAGATTCTCCCTAAAGGAATGAATTCTCTTCAGCTGTAACATTCTGTGCTGAGTTGAGAGGTAGGTTTAGGCGTTCTGGGGTTCTCCAGTGGAACTCAGAGTTTGCTCAGAACCAGGGACAGAAAGACACTGGAGGGAGGGTCACCGCCAGTTAAGGAGGAATCTCAAGAGTGGTACTTTGGAGACAGGCCAAGCTGGATACTCTGACTCACATGGTACCTGCTGCTGACCTGGAGGCCCAGAGGTTGGAGGGCTGCCCCCATGTGATCTTGGAGATTGGAAGGGCAGCCTAGCTCTGTGACTGCAGGCAAGTCAATGGACCACAAGATTATCCATGCAAAACAGGAATTTGAGTTCTCCTCCATTAGGCTGATGAGAAGATTAAGAGAGACAAAAGATTGGAATGTAAACAATTATTCAAACGAGGCCTCAGGTAAAGCTCAGGTTATCACTGCCTCCCACCTCCTGGAGGCAGCTGTAAACAGGCGCACTAGATGGTCAGTCAGGTCCTGACCTGAAAAATGACAGCTGTCCAAAGTTCTCCCTGGAACTTCAGTGAGTTATTGTCAAGCGTTACCTAGAGTGAGTGGAAGGACCGTAATGTACCCGCCACCCTTGTGGCCCTGAGCCCCACATGCTAATCTTTGAGGCAGGTTGATCTGAAGGAGATCAGCCCTGGGATTTCTTTGGAAGGAATGATGCTAAAGCTGAAGCTCCAGTACTTTGGCCACCTCATGGGAAGAGTTGACTCACTGGAAAAGACTCTGATGCTGGGAGGGATTGGGGGCAGGAGAAGAAGGGGACGACCGAGGATGAGATGGCTGGATGGCATCACGGACTCGATGGACGTGAGTCTGAGTGAACTCCAGGAGATGGTGATGGACAGGGAGATCTGGCATGCTGCGATTCATGGGGTCGCAAAGAGTCAGAAACGACTGAGCGACTGAACTGAACTGATAGTTCCCAGTTTTCCTGAGACATAACAGGCCCAGACTGGTTATTTAACAGAGGCCCAGATGGGTTCAAAATTGGGGAAGGAGTACATCAAGGCTGTATACTGTCCCCCTGCTTATTTAACTTACATGCAGAGTACATCATGTGGAGTGCCGGGCTAGATAAAGCACAAGCTGGAATCAAGATTGCTGGGAGAAATATCAGTAACCTCAGATACGCTTTATGGCAGAAAGCAAAGAGCAGCTAAAGAGCTTCTTGATGAAAATGAAAGAGGAGAGTGAAAAAGCTGGCTTAAAATTCAACATTCAAAAAATGAAGATCATGGCATCTGGTCCCAACATTTCATAGCATATAGATGGAGAAACAATGGAAACAGTGACAGACTTTATTTTCTTGGACTCCAAAATCACTGCAGATGATGACGGCAGCCATGAAATTAAAAGATGCTTGCTGCTTGGAAGAAAAGCTAGACAGCATATTAAAAAGCAGAGATGTTACTCTGCCAACACAGGTCCATATAGTCAAAGCTATGGTTTTTCCAGTAATCATGTATGGATGTGAGAGTTGGACCATAAAGAAGGCTAAGCACCGAAGAATTGATGCTTTTGAACCATGGTGCTGGAGAAGATTCTTGAAAGTCCCTTGGACTACAAGGAGATCAAACCAGTCAATCCTAAAGGAAATCAGTCCTGAATATTTACTGGAAGGGCTGATGCTGAAGCTGAAGCTCCAATACTCTGGCCACCTGATGCAAAGAACTGACTCATTGGAAAAGACCCTGATGCTGGGAAAGATTGAAGGCAGGAGCAGAAGGGGACGACAGAGGAGGAGATTGTTGGATGGCATCACCAGCTCAATGCAGATGACTTTGAGCAAGCTCCAGAAGATGGTGAAGGACAGGGAAGCCTGGCATGCTGCAGCCCATAGGATCGAAAAGAGCTGGACATGACTGAGTGACTGAACAACAGCGGACAGGTTAAGTGAGTTGCCCGAGGACAGGAGAGGGCTGAACCTAACATTTAAGGCAGCCCAAGATGGGACAGATACCTGTGAGACATCTATTGATAGAAAAAAAGCCAACAGCCACACATGCGAAGTTACCTGCAAAGTGGAGAAGAGCAGAGTAGAAGACCTGGGAGAGGCAGGGACTGCTAAGAAAATCTAGAAGGTCAGTGTACAATCATGCCAGCCTGTGGTAGAGGAGCATGAAGAAATGACGTCTCATGACTATCTCGAGCTGCTTCTCCTGGGGTAAGGACCCGAGTCCACTTGAGCTAGTCACAGAAAGAAAATCTGTGGTTAGGATTCAGCAGGTGATCTCAGGGGATCCAGAGGTGGGAAGTGAAGTTGAGCAGTCATGTCCGACTCTTTGCAACCCCATGGACTGTAGCCTATGAGGTTCTTCCACCTATGGAATTTTCCAGGCAAGAGTACTGGAGTGGGTTGCCATTTGTGGGACGTATAAGCTATTCCTTATAGAGAGTTTGGAGCCGGGGGCTAGAAAGCTGTCTTCTCTGTATTGTTCATTGTCTCTCTTGCTGTCTGTATCTTTATGTTTCTATTTCCCTCAGCCCCCTTTCTCTGTCTCTGTCTGACCTCAGGCTATGCATATATATACCACACACACACACACACACACACACGCACACCCACTGTACACCCCACATTCATGCCCCTCTGCCTTCCTCTGTGCCCCTGCCTGCTCCATCCTACTCTCTCCACTGTCTGACTTCTATGTGAGCACACTTTCTGCTATTGCTGTTGTTGGGTCACCAAGTCGTGTCCAGCTCTTTGTGACCCCACGGACTGCAGCACGCCAGACTTCCCTGTCCCTCACCATTTCTGGAGTTTGCCCAAGTTCTTGTACATTGAATCGGTGATGCCATCCAACTATCTCATCCTCTGTTGCCCTCTTCTCCTCCTGCCTTTAATCTCTCCCAGCATCAGAGTCTTTTCCAATGAGTCAGCTCTTCCTATTAGGTGGCCAAAGTATTGGAGCTTCAGCTTCAGCATCAGTCCTTTCAAACAGTACACAGGGTGATTTCCTTGAAGATTGACTGTTCTGATCTCCTTGCTTTCCAAGGGACTCTCAAGAGTCTTCTCCAGCCCCACAGTTCAAAAGCATCAATTCTTCAGCATTCTGCCTTCTTTATTGTGATGGCAGCCATGAAAGAGTGCCTGCAGACCTCCAACCATAGGTAGGTAATTGATCAATGACCCCCGTTGCTGCCTCTGAAATCCATCACCATGTTTGTGCCCAGACCATGGACTGCTCCAGACAGTGACTGAGCAGAACAGGGTACCAAAGTGGGCCCGTTCCTGGAGACCTGGGGCTCACCAGATCCTAGCCTAACCCCCCACAGCCATCAGGGCAGTCTAACTTGCTTCACCCAAACTTGTCTCCCTCTCAGTCACCCAGGATGGGACTTGCATTTTGGTCAGATGGTGCCACCAGCCTCTCACAGATGTTTCCCCTGACATGGTCCTTTCTGGTTTAACCCAGCACCCACCTCTTGAAGAACCTGGACTAACACACAGCAGTTCCATGGGGGTCATGATGGACCCACCCATTCCAACCCTACTGACTCTCCTTCCATTCCTGTCACCAATACACACACCGAGGATGGAAGTGGACTCAAACAAAAGAAGAGGAGCCTTTTCCCTGGGGCCCCTTGTCAAGTCCCACACAGAGCCTGTCCCAAAGCAAGTGGTCACTAAAGAATGGCGGTTGTTGGAGGGACAGCCCCTATCCCCTGCTGTGCAGCTCACAGCATGGTTGGACCACGACTGGCTCACTGAGGAGGGAGTGAGCTTCTGGGAGGATTATGGGGTGGGGCTGGGGGTGCTGGACCTCTGCAGCACCCACTTCTAACTAGGGCCCTGGACATCCTCTGTGAAGTTACCTCTTCCCCTGCACTGGGGGCTGGGAATTTCTGGAAGGCCTTAGAGTCCTTCTTGTGTTGGCTTAAATCAGGCACAGCATTGTGTGTGCCAATGGTGTTCTTGCTCAGTGATATGATTCTTGCAGCCTTAGTGAGGTTCCCAACACCACCCCACCCCCACCAATAGTCCAGGTTCAGTTATCACACCTAGTGTTTGCCAACAAGGTCTCTCCTTTAATTACAAGGACACCCAGGGAATGAGGACTTTTCTGAAACCACAGTGCAACTGGGAGCATGTCCTGGACTAGCTTTTGGGCAGCCGGAGAACTCCAGCGGAAGGCAGATAGGTATTCCACAGAAGGCCTCTCTTCCTCTTTCTTCCTCTAATTTGGAGCGTGGCCCTTGGCTGTTTGTCCTTCCGTACAAATACATGGGACAGGTACCGGTGTCACCTGCCCACCTACTGCCCTCACAATCAGCACCCCTGGCCTTGAATCTTCACCCCCTCTCAGCAATGGTCTCAGAGGCCCACAGGATTGGAAGGGGCATTTCATGAAGTATGTTCTCCCTGAAATCCTGACATTGCTTGCTCCTTCCCAAGGAGGGCAAAACCTCACTGCAGTCTATTCCATCCAGCCACACAACCCATCCAGATCAGTGCCACGACATGCTGGTAAATATTTAACATCTGGCTCTCTACAGAGAGGAGAGCCCTACTTATAGTGTTTGCTCATTTCTGAGGTGTAAATACTTCCATTATGGCTATTTTAAGCTACAACATGATGTCGTAAAAATAAAGTTGGCAAGAGAACCAGTAGTATACCATTATGTAATGTGTCCACCGGGCTCCTCCAACGGATGTCAGTAACCTCAAAAGCCTGGAGAGTACTAACATGTAAAGTAATTAGGAAATGATGCATTTGGAGTCCTTTTACCTTTGCTCTGCATACAATTTGAGGGTTTCCCAGGTGGCGCTAGTGGTAAAGAATCTGCCTACCAAGGCAGGACACTCACACAGTTTGATTATATAATTTAATTTTTAATACCATCAGCTTGTAAAATTTCTGAAACTTTAACTACTACTAGTTCTCATGAGCAGGTATGAATGGGCTCCAGACGCCCTGGGTCAGAACCTTTCCCTTGGAGTGAACAGTTGAGGGTGGGAACGTGAGTGGATGGACACACACACGCACACACACACACACACACACACAGATGGGGTGACCACCCGGTGGGTTACTGTCTGCTCCTCATTTCCCCCTCAGTCACCAGCACCAGGTCCTCTAGGCAGCCCACGAGGGACTCAACAGGTACCTGCCCTTTGAATTGAATGGTGTGATGTCAACACTCCAGATGAACAGCTCAGCTGGCCGGAGCTGCAGGTGAAGGAATCTAAGAAGGAGGAGGAAGTTTTAGCTAATTGAAAGTAAACACAGATTTCAATGCAGAATATAAACACAGGCAGGGAGGGATTGGCAGAAGATGCCAGAAACACAGAGCAAACCTGCCCTCTGAGCTCATCAGCCCGGCATTTCCAGAACCTGAGTATTTCTGAATTTTACTCCACATCTGCAGGGTCAGAACCCTTTTTTTTTCTTTTTTTAATATATTTATTTCTTTATTCATTTGGCATCAGGTCTTAGTTGAGGCACACCAGGATCTTCACTGTGGCTTGAGGGCTTTTTCTAGTTGTGGTGGGAGGGTTTAGTTGCCCTGCAGCATGTAGAATTGATGCTTTTGAACTGTGGGGCTGGACAGTAGCATGATCAAACAAGTCAGTCCTAAAGGAAATCAACCCTGAATATTCATTGGAAAGACTGATGCTGATGCTGAAGCTCCAATATTTTGGCTACCCAATGAAAGAGCTGACTCATTGGAAAAGACCCTGACGCTGGGAAAGATTGAGGGCAAGAGAAGGGGATGACAGAGGATGAGATGGTTGGATGACATCATCAATTCAAAGGACATGAACTTGGGCAAACTCTGGGAGAAGTCAAGCCTGCTGTGCTGCAGTCCATGGGGTCACAAAGAGTCTGACTGAGCAACTGAACAATGTCGGATTTTAGTTCCCTGACCAAGGATTGAACCTGCATCCCCTGCATTGCAAGGTGGATTCTTAACCACTGGACTACCAGGGAAGTCCCCAGAAGC
Organism: Oryx dammah; assembly: GCF_014754425.2. NCBI lineage: Eukaryota > Metazoa > Chordata > Mammalia > Artiodactyla > Bovidae > Oryx > Oryx dammah. Next base: position 37,754,585 of record NW_024070195.1, on the reverse strand, counting down.
TCTTGAGACAGAGTCCAGGAATCCTCTGTGACTGCTGCGTAGTCACCACAGGGCTGGTATGTGCTCATTGGTCCTGCAGAGGATGAGTAGCTGGGAGCTGCAGCCAGGGCACCCTCGCTGGATCCCCTGAACCCTGCCCTGACAGGGGTGTGTGGTAATTACTGGCACAGGCTCTGGGGTCTCAGGTTTGAACCCAGGCTCTGCTTCTAGCTGTGTGACTTCGGGCAAGTTATATACCTACTCTGTGCCTCTGCTTCCAAAGTTCAGTTCAGTCAGTTCAGTCACTCAGTCGTGTCCGACTCTTTGCGACCCCATGAATCGCAGCACGCCAGGCCTCCCTGTCCATCACCAACTCCCGGAGTTCACTCAGATTCACGTCCATCGAGTCAGTGATACCATCCAGCCATCTCATCCTCTGTCGTCCCCTTCTCCTCCTGCCCCCAATCCCTCCCAGCATCAGTCTTTTCCAATGAGTCAACTCTTCCCATGAGGTGGCCAAAGTACTGGAGTTTCAGCTTTAGCATCATTCCTTCCAAAGAACACCCAGGACCTATCTCCTTCAGAATGGACTGGTTGGATCTCCTTGCAGTCCAAGGGACTCTCAAGAGTCTTCTCCAACACCACAGTTCAAAAGCATCAATTATTCAGCGCTCAGGCTTCTTCACAGCCCAACTCTCACATCCATACATGACCACAGGAAAAACCATAGCCTTGACTAGATGGACCTTAGTCGGCAAGTAATGTCTCTGCTTTTGAATATACTATCTAGGTTAGTCATAACTTTTCTTCCAAGGAGTAAGCGTCTTTTAATTTCATGGCTGCAATCACCATCTTCAGTGATTTTGGAGCCCAAAAAGATAAAGTCTGACACTGTTTCCACTGTTTCCCCATCTATTTCCCATGAAGTGATGGGACCGGATGCCATGATCTTCGTTTTCTGAATGTTGAGCTTTAGGCCAACTTTTTCACTGTCCACTTTCACTCTCATCAAGAGGCTTTTTAGTTCCTCTTCACTTTATGCCATAAGGGTGGTGTCATCTGCATATAATCCTGACCTCTCAGTGTGGCAGGGATTAAATGTGTTCTGAGGTCACAGGCAAGTAAGCATCCTGTAAATGGCTGAGGTGGCCTATTTAGGATGCAAGGCTAGATGGTAGCAGATCCCAGGCCTCCCAGTATGGTTCAGACATAGCAGAGAGGACGGAAGACCCCAAAGTAGAAGAGACTTCAATATCTTGATGGTAAAAAGCTTTGATCTTGTTTAAGGAAGGGACCTCCTGGTAAGGAGAGATTGCATGTCAGGGCAGTACGTGCTGTTTGTGCCCATGTCGCACTTCCTCAGCTCACTGTGAAAGTCAGTGCGGCTATGGTGGATAGTCTGTACTTGCTGCCCGAACCCCTCCCCAGGGTACCTAGGTGGCTCTCTGCGTTCCCACTCCAGGACTTTCTCCAAAACCCGGCAGGAGGTCTCTTAGCCCTGGGGCAAGTCCAGCCTGTGTTCTCATCAGCTACCACTGCATAACCAACCAACCCCAAATGTAGAGGTTTAAAAGAATACCAGTCTTGTATTTGCTCGTGACTTTTTGATTTGGAGAATGGCCAGTCTCTTCCTGCAGCCTCAACTGGGGCTGGAACATCCCAGATAGCTCCTCAGCTGTGTAGATCCCCTCCAGGGCCTGGGTCTCCAGGAACTTGGATTTCTTACCTTGCAGCTGGCTTCCCTGAGAGCATGAAAGGAGTAGCTGCCAGGCCTCTTAACACAGATCACCTTGAGGTATTCTATCAATCAAAACAGCCCAGAGCCAGAACACATGCAAGTCCACCAATGGACCCCACCTCTTGTCTGGGGAGTGGCAAGGTCTGTCTGCCAAGGACAGTGTGAGATGGTGGTATATTATTGGACGGTATGGTGGGCCACATCCAGCCTGTATGGGAGGGAAGTGGAGATTGATATTTCTCGGGCCATAGTCCTTTTAAAATTAATTAATTTTAATTGCTATTACTTTACAATATTGTAAAGTACAATATTCCTATACATCAACATGAATTGGCCATAGGCATACATGTGACCCCTCCGTCCTGAAACCCCCTCTCACTTCCCTCCCCACCCGATCCCTCCAGGTTGTCACTTTGGGGGCCCCTGTGTCATACAGCAAACTCCCAGACTGTTTTACATATGGTAATGTATATGTTTCAAGGCTGTTCTCTCAAATCATCCCACCCTTTCCTTCTCCCACTGTGTCCAAAAGTCTATTATTTGTGTCTCTTTGCTGCCCTGTACATAGGATCGTTGGTACTATCTTTCTAGGTTCCATATATATGCATTAATATATGATATTTGTCTTTCTTTTCCTGACTTACTTCACTCTGTATATTAGGCTCTAGGTTCATCCACCTCATTAGAACTGACTCACATGTGTTCCTTTTTATGGCTGAGTAATACTCCATTGTGTGTATGTACCACAACTGCTCCATCCATTCATCTAGTGATGGACATCTAGGCTGCTTCTGTGTCCTAGCTATTATAAATGGTGCTTCAGTGAGCGTTGGGGTACACATGTCTTTTTCAATTATGGTTTTCCCAGGGTGTATGCCCAGTAGGGGGATTGCTAGATCGTATGGCAGTTTTACTCCTAGTTTTTTAAGGACTCTGCATGGTGCATTCCCACCAACAGTGTAAGAGTATTCCTTTTTATCCATATTCTCTCCAGCTTCCCTGGTGGCTCAGAGGTTAAAGCATCTGCCTCCAATGAGGGAGACCTGGGTTAGATCCCTGGGTCGAGAAGATCCTTTGGAGAAGGAAATGGCAACCCACTCCAGTATTCTTGGCTGGAGAATCCCATGGACGGAGGAGCCTGGTAGGCTACAGTCCACGGGGTCACAAAGAATCGGACACGACTGAGCGACTTCACCTTCACCTTCTCCAGCATTTACTGTTTGTGGACTTTTTAAGGATAGCCATGCTGACGGGTGTGAGACGATACCTCCTTGTAGTTTTGATTTGCCTTTCTCTCATAATGAGCCTTGTTGAGCATCTTTTCATGTGTTTATTAGCCATCTATATGTCTTCTTTGGAGAAATGTCTGTTTAGAAATGTCTTCTGCCCACTTTTCAGTTGGGTTGTTTGTTTTTCTGGTATGAGTTGCATGAGCTGCTTCTATTTTTTGGAGATTAATTTATTTGTCAAGTTGTTTTGTTTGCTATTATTTCCTCTCATTCTGAGGGTTGTCTTTTCACCTTGCTTATAGTTTCCTTCGTCCTGCAAAAGCTTTTAAGTTTACTTAGGTCCTTGGGGCCATTCATAACCAACAAGGTTGGGAACTGGTGGATAAACACAGGTCTCCGATCCTTTAGAGGGACAATTCTGAGGTGTATAGGACAACCTCTTCGGGTGGGGGGTGGGTCCCAGCAGGATCCAACCCCGACTGCCTGCAGTGAGACTAGCTCAACAATGCCCCATTAATTATCTTGTGCGCTTAAGAAAAAATTTTTTTTTCATTTAGTTTTGGGTGCACTGGGTCTTTGCTGCGGCGCAGGGACCACTTCCGGTTGTGGTATTCGGGCTTTCGTTGCAGTGGCTTCTCTTGTGGCGGTTCTAGGGTGCACAGGTTTGGTAGTTTTGGTGCATGGGCTTAGTTGCCCAGAGGCACACGGGATCTTCTCAGAGCAGGGGGTGAACCTGCGTCCCCTGCTACACTGGCAGGTGAACTCCCTGGACCACCACGGAAGGCCTGCCCTGTGCCCTTTGCCATCTTTATCTCCTCTCCCTCGCTGCTACTTCTTCCAACCATCTTCCAGTTCTGTTCTTAGGCCTTGCTCTCCTAGATAACCAAATCCAAACAATAAATTTCCCCATGGGAAAAAAAAAACACCTTAAATTGAGCTATAAAATACTATACCTGGCTCCTGGGCTGTTGAGTAATCCCACAGGAATGGAAGTGAAAGGGCTCTGTAAACTAGGCAGCCCTGAAACCAAGGTGAGGGGTCAGTGTGAGCAGAGGTATTCCCGAGGGAAGCATGGGGACTTGGGGGCTGCTGGCTGGGCTGCCCAGGCCCCATCTTCAGGGAATGCTGAGCAGAAGGGGCACTACCGCCTTGGACATGATGAGAGGTGAGGACAGAGTGGTGTGGGGGGACGGGAGAGGGGGTGTAGACAGAGGGGCTTCCTGGAGTGTGAAGAAGTATAGAGTGCGTCCCTCGCCTGCCTACCAGATTCAGGTGACTCAGCACGATTAGGTGACTCACCAGGCCAACAGAGCTTGTGACAAGGTCCTTCAAGTTCATCCACCCAGCTTTGCAGGGACTCACCCTCCTGGAATCAGCCTCACCTCCTGATTTGGCCTCTGGCCGGGGAAGAGAGGGACTGTTACAATGGGAGGGTCCAGGATTCTGGTTCCCTCACCCTCCATTCAGTAAACACTGAAAAGCTGAGCCCTTTTTCATGCCGGTCAGCTTGTGGTTTGGAACCAAGGTGAATAAGCCATTCCCTCATCTCTCGGAGGCTGCAGAACAGGAGATAGGCAGTTTGAACAGCATTGAAGCAGCCAGCTTGCTGAAGGAGGGGCCCTGGGTTCAGGGGAGGGACATCTGACCCAGGATCCAAGTGCGGAGGGGGCGGGGGTGGGGGCCAGTAACGGTGGAACTCTTCTGGGAGAAGCTGAGATCTACCTTTAATCCCATAAGTCTTAGAACGAATCCCAAAGAAATGAAGGGCACTCCCAACAGAGGACTGTGTTAGTGCTAAGACCTTTCAGTTGTGTCCGACTCTGTATGACCCTGTGGACTGTAGCCTGCCAGGCTTCTCTGTCCATGAGATCCTCCAGGCAAGAATACTGGAGTGGGTTGGCATGGCCTGGGTTGCCATGGACAGAGGAGGCTGACGGGCTACAGTCCATGGGGTTGCAAAAAGTCAGACACAACTGAACGACTAACATGGAGGACGTGGCAGGGTCAAACAGGGTGGCCTGGCTCATTTGGGAAATTTCATTATGTCTGAGGCCCAGAGACATGGAAGGGGACAGATGAAACTGGAGTGGGAGGCGGTGCCAGGAAGGGCAATGGGAGCCCCGAGGGGTTTAAAGCTGGAGATAGGGACTTTCCTGCTGCTCCAGTGGTTAAGACTCCAGGCTTGGCTTCCGATGCAGGGGGCGTGGGTTCAGTTCTGGGTCAGGGGACTAAGATCCCACATGTTGTGTGGTGTGGTCCAAAAAAAGGAAAAAGTGAAGCAGGAGCTACAAGGGGTCAGATCTGAGTCTGGCTCCAGCCTGATGGTTGCAGCAATGGCAAGGCAGAGGAGACCAGATAAGGGGGCTCATTCATTCATTTGACAAGGGCTCTGTGGCGCTCAACCAGAGGTCAGGCCCCATGCTGCTGAGGAGGTCCAGGTGAGGGGCTGTAGTGGCCTGGGTGGTGGCCAGGATGGAGCGAAAGGGCAAAGATTTGGGGAGGCTCTCTCACTGCATTATATAGACACAAGCTGGCATCTGACTCCTGGACCAACTGTGTGTGAATCTGAAAACTGGGGACCTGTTATTTCTGGGATGGACAACTGACAGGCAGGGCTGAGCCCAAGCCTCTCCTCCGGGAGAGGCAGCCATTCCTGGAGATCCACCCGGAGTGGCCCAGCCCAGCCTGCCTCCTTCCTCCCCCTGCCTCTGCCCCAGGCTCCAGAAAGCTTCCATGCAATCGAGGCTGAGGATAACCTTTCCAGTCAGTGGGTGAAACACAAACATCCCGATTTCGTTTCCTCGGTGCTGGCACGGAGCTAAGTGACTCCTCCAGGGTCACACAGGAGTCAGAAGCCCAGCTGGGATCCAGAGTTTGTGCTTGTTTCCTATTTCTGAGCGCCTCTCCCACTAAGGTTGCAGGATCTTTGAGACCAACTCTGTTTTCTAGAGATGTCTCCCCTAGCAGATCAGGAACTTTCCAGAGGGTAGAATGAAGAATGGAAACGCAAGTCAGGGAAGCTGTTTTGCTGCCATTTAATAGTTATTTGGGGCTTCCCAGGTGGTGCTAGTGGTAAAGAATCTGCCTGCCAATGCAGGAGACGTGGGTTTGATCCCTGGGTAGAAGAGATTCCCCTGGAGGAGGGCATGGCAACCCACTCCAATATTCTTGCCTGGAAAATCCCATGGACAGAGGGAGCCTGGTGGGCTATGCTCCATTGAGTTGCAAAGAGTCGAACATGACTGAAGCAACTTAGCACGCACATGCACAAAAGTTGCTTGAATTTGTGAAAAATCCTGTATTTGCCTCAGTCTCCTCGTTTGTAAAATGAGGTTAATGATAATACTACCTATGGTGAGGCCTGAAAGATATATGATAGAACAGACAAGATTTTAAGAGTCTTGGGGGTATGGAGACGACAGAAATACCAAGCACAGACCATGAAAAACAGCCAGAAATGAGAGCAAGGGGAACTCGACAGTAGGCTTCATGAATGGGATTTTTGTTCATGTTACACGCTGTAGTTTTCCAGGTGCCCAGGACACAGCCTGGTCCAGGATGGGTGTTCAGTGAGCACTAGTTGAAGGAATGAATAGAATTCCTTCTAACAGAATGAATAGAGTCCAGGTGTTGCTGGTGGACAGTGGGATGCTGGCTCAGAACTAGGGTGGGAAGGCTTCTGGGAGCGGGTAGGGGAAGGTCCAGGCCTGGAGGGCTGCTGGGAGTGGGCATGTATGCTCCAGAACCCATACAACTCTGAGGGTTTGACAATGCACCCCCATAGTCCTGCCCGGCTTATGGATCCAGTGTTAAGAGGGGGATTTCCCTGCCAGGATCCTCTCAGCTTCTAAACCATGTCCTTTACCTGCCATCCCCTAGGAGTTCATGGGCACAGTGGTGGTGATGTGTGGGCTATCCCCTTCTCCACACACACGGTACCCCTCCTCGGCCCTTGATGCTTCAGGAATCCCTCCTGGGCCCCACCCTGCAGCTCCAGCTGCTGTCCACCACTTCCTGTTGCTAGAAAGCTCCACTCAGATAGCTCTTGACTCATCTTGGCTAGTCACAGTGGCCCAAGACCACAACTCCGCTCCTTCTATCATCTGTGAGCAACTCTACAAAGCTGTGACGGGTCAAGTCATACTCTGAGAGCCTTTGTGTCCTTCACCGCAAAGGGGGTGCTTGGAGCCACTTGGGTTGCGCGTGGACATTTGTGAGATGGCCACCTGCTAAAGCAGTAAATAAAATTGCCATTGGGTTGGCCAGAAAGTTCGTTTGGGCTTTTCCGATATGTTGAGGCTGTAAGGGCCTATAGCAAACCAGAGAAGTTTGGGTGTCTGTGTGAGAGAGAGAGAGAGAGAGGGAGAGGGAGAGGGAGGGAGGGAGGGAGGTGGAGAGATGCTTTGGCAAAGGGATGGATGGTATCAAGTCACTGCAGAACCTGTTGATATTTTAAAGACATATGATCCTCTATAAACACAGCCACACCCTCATGAAAAATGCGCTTCACTCCTGAAATCACAGAACTTTCCATTTTTCCCAACAGATTCAAACTTCTAACGAACGTCCTGTGCAGTGTGGGAAGGGGCCCCTGACATTGCCCTGGAAGAGCCCAGTCTCAAACCCACTGGGACCACACATAAAGTCTGCAAATCCTCCTCCTTAAAGCAGCGGTCTCTAACCTTGTTGACACCATGACCACAGAAGACATTTTTCCATGGACCTGGGAGGTGGGGGCATGGTTTGGGGATGATTCAACTGCATTACACATATTGTGCACTTTATTTCTATTATTATTCTTACATCAACTCAGACCATCAGACATCAGATTCCAGAGGGTGGGGACCCCTGTCTTAAAGGATGCAGACGGACCCAGCTGAGCCTGTCCTCCTGAGCTCAGAAGGCCTGGTCTCCAGGGTCCTTGCCGAGCTCACCTACCTGGACACCCTTTCAGGGGACACCAGATAAGCAATGACAAAGCAGGCGATTGCTCTCTTCTGGTCCTTGGGGCTGCATGGATTTGAGCCCAGGCTCACCATCTATGCACATTTGCCCAAGTCATCTCTTGGGCCCATTTCCTTGCCTGTAAAACGGGGACGTAATCCCTACCTCAAGGGACTGTTGTGTAAAGTGTGTAGAACGGGGCCTGGCAGACCGGTGACACCAGCCAGCCACAGTCCCCCCTACTTTTCTCCCCTGGTTCCTGACTGCTTCCTGGTTCTTGGACTCCTTCTGCGAGGCTCTTCCCTGTCCTCGTTTGGACCTGTCAGCTCTCACCTGCTCCACGAGGCCTGCCCCGGCCACATCTTAAGTAGCCTGCCCCTTCTCCACCTCCTCACCTCTTTGATTAGATTGCTCCCTTCCTGATTACTCCAGTTCTCCCCTTGACCCCCAGGCTGTCCTTGGTCCCCTCTGTCTCAATCCCTCACAGACTGCCCCCCACCTTGTCCCCGCAGCACACACCAGCCTGGCTTGTCCATCTCACGTTTTATTGTAAAAATGTTAAAATAAATTACATTTTACATCATTTCCAGTATGTACATACAGTGTGTGTGATTCCAGGACAGCCAGTGACACCCTAGCCAAGTGGGGTCAGGACACTAAGACAAACTCGTTAAAACATTTCACAGAAAGACAGAAGGCCGCTCCTTCCCACCCCGATGCCAGGCCAGCACACCCCTGGGCTAGGGGCCGAGTGGGGTGTGGATACCCACGCCCATCACCTTCACTGCTGCAGGTGGGTGGGATTCCGGCCCTCTCTGGCCCAACACCACTGGGGAGGGGCCTGAGGGGCAGAAGGGGTGTTCGGGTGACACCCAGCATGCAGTCGCCTGCGACTGATGCCTTCCCCCAATTCTGACACCATGACCTTGGCTGAGGTCACCGAGAAAGGTCTGATTGGGTTGAGGGGTAGGAGAGCGAACACGAGACATCCCGACCCTTGGGACCCCACTCTTTCACCTTTCCTCCCCTCTCTGGCTCTGAAGCCAACAAGAGATGTCAGGTATTTAAAAAACAGCAGTTCATTTAACAAAAGAGCAAAATGAAACATGCAGGGCAGAGGCAGCCGGCTCTAGGGTGCGTGTCTTAGAGAACCCAAGGATGCTGCCAGTCCCTCTCCAGAAACAGTCTGTGTACAGTTTCACATTATCTTTTTGCTCCCCCCATCGCAAATCCTTTCCTTTCTCTCTCACACACATGCACGCACACACACACAGCAGCTGGAGGGAGGAGCTGGATTCACATATCTAGCCGTTCCCCACTTGCGAGCCAAGAGCGATCCGGGGAGAGGCGAGGCCCTTATTCTCAGGGCACAGGGAATGAGGAGTCGGCAGGGCAGGAGCCGGGGCAGAATAAGCCCACTCCTGCAGCTCCTGGAGCCCCAGCCTCTCTTTCACTGCTTTTGGCTGCCTGCTGTTGCTTGGCCAAAGGGTGACTGAGGGAACGGGGGGCTGGGCTGGGCTCCATCCCACTAAGTCCACAAGTGGGACCGTGGGCCACGCTTGGGACTTGCCCTGTTATCAGGAGTGTTTCAGCATCTGCCTTGTTAGCTCCCCACCCCTCCCCTAAAAAGACTCTTCCCTCCTGAGGTTTGCAGCAGGGGGTGCCAGCCAGGCAGACGAGGTGGGACTGGGGGACGGTTAAACACGAACCCCAGGCAGGGCCCCGAGGTGCTAAAGTGCCCAGCCCCAAGCCCAGGTTCTCATACCACTCTCACTCTCTCTCCGAAATGCCTGTCTCGGCGCCAGGCACACAGGAGCCCGTTAATAGTGGTGAATGCACATGGCCAAGCCCCCAGCCTAAGACAGCAGTCTTAACCTAACACAGGACAACAATCCCCGAGGACGCAGGCCTTGCTGGGAGCGGTCCTGCCAGCCCACATGTCCGTGAACCATCAGATACGCCCGCCGTGCTCGGGACAGGTGCCTCCCGCTACCAGGGCACCCATTCAGCTGGGGAACAGAGGCCTGTCCTGGGCGCTGTGACTGACCTGTGGCATCTAGCTGCAGGGGAGGAAGGGGAGGGCGGCCCCTGGCCCCCCACTCCCAGTTCCAGGGCTGCGCCCCCCACCAGGGGCCAGGGGCCAGCCATGGCAGGATGCCCCAGGCTGAGAATAGAAGCCTTGGAAGCGGGGTGGGGGGCCGGCCCCCCCTCACGTGCCTTGGGGGCACTTTGGCTTATTGTATTCGTTCATCAGCTGCTCATAAGGCACGGAGAGCTCCGACTCTGTGCTGGTGAAGGTGGACTCGTCCGAGGAGGGGAACTCGCCCAGGTTCAGGGGCGCCTCGGCTGCGGCCCCCTCCTGGGGCCTCTCCTCGCCGGCCAGGTTGTCCTCCAGCGAGGACTTGGAGGTGTCCTCGTCCAACAGGCCAGACTCCTCGTTCACAAAAGTGATGTCGGCGTTCTGGAAGATCAGTGGGTGGTAGTCCTGGGCATCCCATGGCTCGCCCTCCTCGCTGATGCGGTCCAGCTGGTTAATGAACACCTCGGAGGTGGGGGAGCCCTCCTCGGGGGGTCCAGCCCTGGCCTCCTCTCCACCGGGCTGTGACACGTGTCCTTTGCTCCGCAGTGTCTGGGACACCTCTTCCAAGCTGGGCACTTGGCTCTTGGAGTAGACCACCAGGGGGGTCAGGGAGGCGGGCAGGGCTGGCATCCCACCCCTGGGCGGCCCCGGCCCCGGGCCCCGCTCCCCACCGCTGCCTGTTTTCATGGCCTTCTTCCCGATCTGCTTGATGAGGTCGTTGTACGTCTCTTCCTTTTTGGACAGGAAGCTGAAGATGTTGACGTCCTTGGACGCTGCACTGCTCGCCACCCTCAGGGCCTTCCTGGAGTGTGGGGAGCTCTCAAAGGACTCTTTTCGCCGCCGGCGCCGCTTCTTAATGGCCTTGTGCACCTCCACGAACATGCTCACCTTCCAGTTGACAAACAGCGACAGCCAGGCCAGTCCCAGGTAGATCCAGAGCTCCACGAAGTAGCGGTACAGGGCGTGGTAGTTGGCGCTGGGGTTCACACCTGTGGGCGGGTCAGGAATAGGGAGAGAGAATAGGGAGAGGGCCAGCAGGGACCCGGAGACACACAGTGGGCCAGAGCCGTGTCACCCGAGAGCGGACACGGCTCGAGAGCACAGAGCGGGGATGGGAGACACACCAGGAAAAAGAAAGGATGCCTGTGCAGACGCCGACACGCCGTCACCCTGAGGGACCTTGGCCTGGTCACCGTGTGCCTGTCCCAGACCCCAGCCTGGCCTTCCTGCACCGTCGGAAGTCAGGAGAGTGGCTCTCTGGGCTGTGGGAGGCTCGAGGGGGAGGGGTTTGCGGGGTGGGTGGAGACAAGCCAGCACCCAGCTCAGGAACTAAGCCATGAACCTTGGCCTTGCAATGATTCACCAACACACTGATTCACAACACTGTTTTGTGTACTCTTTGGGTGTATGTGTTACAGTCCCATTAAAACCTACATAAAAATTAAGTGAGAGGGCAGCTGGCATCCTCCTGCTGGGCAGGGACTCACTCATTTAGCATAAGTGAGGCTGTCGGAGCAGCCTGGGATGTCCAAGAGCATAGGTCCTGGCAAGAATATCCTAGACAGTCTTGATTCTCCTTCCGCTGATATCTGGCTGGCCTCCTGGCTTCCTGTTTCTACCCTCCTCCTCCTGGCTCCTCCTGTGGCCTGTAGGGCTCTGCCCTCTCCGTGTCCTCTCCTTCGAGGCCAGGCTCCAGACCCCTGACCCAGGGAGCCCTCCTGGGTTACCCCGCACAGCTCTGGCCACTCCCCTACCCTCCAGGATCGTGGAGATCTCACCTTACATTTCCAGGCATGTTGATCCGTATTATTATCTATCCTATGTCCCCCTTCCTGCCCTAAGACTGGGAGTAACTTGTACAAGTAACTGCAGGAAGGGGGCCATTTCTAGAGTGGGGCTCCCTTAGGGCAAGGACTATAAACCCCTCATCAGACTGGAGGGGGTCTGAAGGCAAGGGGCTATCTCCCCAGCAGACAGGAGGTGCTGCTGATCTTGCTTAGGGCTCTGCTCATAAGCAGGTTATGATGATAACCAGGGCCCTACCCTCTGCACATGTGCAGAGCAACTCATCTGATTGTTTAACACCCTGTGATTGGTGGGCGCTATTCCTTTTTGTTTTTTAACCCATTTTACAGATGGGGAAACTGAGGCAGGGGTTTGGCATCTTGCTGGAGCTAAGAAAGTATAATTATTTTCTGTGCTTCCCTAATGCAAAGGCTTCTCCTTAGCCTGCTCTGGGCTGCATCAGCTAGACAAAGACAGGACTGTGCCTCCGTCTAAATCTGTCTCCCAGGGCAGCAGGCTCAGATCTGCCAGTGTCTGTGCAGCGTTCAGGCCTCCCTTGCTTCTCTCACCCACTCAGCTGCCAGTCCCAGCATTCCAAGCCTCCATTTACAATGGGGCGGGAGGGCAGTGACCTGTCCCTGCTTCCAAGGAAGGGGGCGGGGAGAGATCAGAGGCCCTGGGGCAGAGGTAGGGGTCAGCAGCCAGGGCAGCAGGCACTGGGGCAAGCAGACACCGGCTTAGCAAAGGCGAACGGGGCTTTTTCAGGAAGATTAAGAATCAAGATGTTGTGCAGCCCACAGGCACAAGGACATAAGTGGCTGACAAAGGGGTCAAAGAATCTTATCGCCGCCTGGATTAAGGAGGGGAGGGTTGGGAGGGAGAGTCCGGGCCAGAGGGAGTGGGGCAGCTTGGGAGGAGGCCTTTCTTGTCTTTTAAGCTGCCCGTGGCAAGAGCCAAGTTTCTGGCCTCTGAGTCAAGTGTCCAACACAGCGCCCTCATCACCTGTGAGCGATGGAAGGAGGCAGCTGTGATGCAGAGCAGCCCCTGACTCAGCCCACAGGATCTTGGGGTAACAGACACAAACCCGGCAGGAGGAAGGTCCTGTCTCTAGACCATAGCGCACCTAAGCCCCTAAGCTCACATGACGGGGGAGAAGAGAGGAAGAAGCCAGACACAAAACACGAACAGAGAAGGAGAGAAAAGCCACCTTCTAAGAAAGGAAAGGGCCTTCCCAGGTGGCGCTAGTGGTAAAGAACCCGCCTGCCAGTGCAGGAGACATAAGACTTGGGTTCCATCCCTGGGTCGGGATGATCCCCTGGAGGAGGGCATGGCAACCCACTCCAGTGTTCTTGCCTGGAGAACCCCAGGGACAGAGGGAGCCAGGTGGGCTACAGTCCACGGGGTCACAAAGAGTCAGCTAAGACTGAAGCAGCTCAGCACACACGCAAGAAAGGAGAAGGGAAAATGCCTGCAATGACTCTCCGTCTTGGTTTCCTCCTATAAGTGGCAGGGCCGGGTCAGGACCCCACTGGATGGAGACCCAGGACACTGGATGCCTACCGGGGCCCCCGGGCAAGGTCAGCTGAGCTGAAACCGGAGGAGAAGCAGAGGAAGAGAGGGCAGGGAGGCAGAGGCGAGGGGCAGGACTCACCGGCCACGAAGTCGCCGAAGCCGATGGTGGAGATGGTGATGAACGAGTAGTAGAGACCCTCGATGTAGTCCCACTGCTCCGTCACCATGAACACGAAGGGCGGGACCACCAGGTGGACCAACACTCCCCACAGGATGAAGATGGCTGTGCACGCGATCTGCGCCTTGCGCTGAGGGACGGGCAGGGAGACCACATCAGATGACGCTGGGGGCTGGGGAGACCGGGGGAACCCAGCAGAGCACCCAGAGTGTGCTGAGGAGGTAGCCAGAGGGGAGGCCAGCTGGGCGCCAGGCCTGCAAGGAGGCTCACTGCCCGGGGAAGGAGGGGGTTAGCGACATTCCCAGCCTCACCTGGGAGGGCAGGGGGCTCTGAAACGGCTCGCTTGCCATCTGTCCCGACACTTCCGTATTGGGACCCAGGGATCCTTCCCACCCCAACCACAGTCACCTGCCAGGGTCCTCCCCACCTCTGCCCAGGACCCAGGGACGGGGACATACCAGGCTCACGCCTCTCTTGGTGAGGAACTGGCCCAACCTCTTGGCGCGTCCCCCGAAGAACTTGCCCAGGGCACTGATCCACGTCAGACAGAGCGGCACCCCAAAGAGGCCGTAGAAGACACAGAAGAGGCGCCCGGCGGGGGTCTTGGGGGCCACGTTGCCGTAACCTGAGGAAGAAGAGAGTGAGGCCAACAGGGCCACAGGGGGTGACGGACCCAGACTTAGGGCGGCCCCACCCCCACCCATAGCTGGAGGAAAGCCCACTCTTGAAGAAAACTTGACACAGATCTAATACCAATACCTAAGAGATGAAATTCTCCTTGACCACGCTACGACCTTGGTCATTCACAGCCAGCGATGGCACGGGCTACGTCTTCTCCATCAGAATGCGAGTCCCTGAAGGCGGACTAGGCCCCCACCATTAGTAAGTCCTGTCCTAGTCTGTATGGCACCCTTGTGCAAATTAGAAGGCGTAAGCCAATAGCTTCCCTGGGTAGACACTCCAGAAGCACTGTAGTAGATGGTCGCCAAAGACGGCCATTCATTTCTTTTCTTTAAAAAAAATTGTTTGTTTTATTTTTGACTGTGCTGGGTCTTGGTTGCTGTGCACGGGCTTTCTCTAGTTGCGGGCCGCAGGCTTCTCATTGCGATGGTGTCCCTTTTTGTGGAGCACAGACTCAGTAGTTGTGGCGCATGGGCTTAGCTGCCCCGGGGGCATGTGGGATCTTCCCTGACCAGGGATTGAACCATTGCAAGAAAGTGAAAGTGAAAGTCACTCAGTCGTGTCCGACTCTCTGCGACCCCATGGACTGTAGCCTGCCAGGCTTCTCTGTCCATGGAATTCTCCAGGCCAGAATACTGGAGTGGGGAGCTGTTCCATTCCCTTCTCTAGGGATCCCAACCCAGGAATCAAACCCAGGTTTGCATTGCAGGCAGATGCTTTACTGCCGCAGCCACCAGGGAATAAGTTATATTCTAAAGCCCTAACTTCTGGGATGGTTGGTTATCAGTCATAGATAACCAGCGCAGACACCCAGATTGGTGAGTAACCAGGGGCTGGGGGTTATGCAGTGACTAAACCTGCCTGACCTCCCACGTGGCTCTGGCCCTGCTGTGTCGTTTCTACTCCAAGAGCCCGGGTCAGGACTTCTGGAAGAAAACAGTCTCCCACGCATGGCCAGTCACCAAGCACTTACTAAATCTCCAGGGGTGTGTCAAAAGGACAGCGTGCAGCTGGCCCGATTTTAACCCCGACGAGGTCATGTGACCAGAGCTGGGGCATGGAAGAGGGTATCCTGAAGATCTCAGAAGGCTTACCGATGGTGGTGATGACTGTGGCTGCAAAAATCATCGCGTTGGGCCAGTTCCAGTTGTTGAAGGTCTGGTTCCCTGTGATGGCCACGCCCTGTCCTGCAGCATCAGATACTATCTAAAAGGAGATATACAGTGAAGATCAGAGAGGAGGTCAGCACTTTATGAACTTCCTTATAAGTATTCTTATTAAATCATCACAATAAGAAAGTGGCAATTATTGTCTTCAATTTATAGGAGATGAAATATTTTATAAAGGATCAGAGAGGTCAAGTAATTTGTCCAAGGACACACAGCTGGGAAGACTATGAATCCCGGTAAACTGAATTCAGTAGGTCTGGAAGATGTCAGAGAACGTGCCTTCCTGACGAGTTTCCAGGTAATGCTGATGTTATGGCCCAAGGACCACACTTTGAGAACCGCACCAGATCTTATGCCTCTGAAAGAAGGCAGACATGATACAGAAGACAGAAAGACCTCCAGAGAAGTGTGCTACTTCAGGATTGCCCTGGGAGGGACACCCCCCCACACATAGGCCCTTCACATCCCGCCCCCCATTGTCAGGGCACCAGCTAAGGTCAGCTCAGAAGCTTGTGGACCCATCTTCCGAGGGCAGACCCATCAGCTGGTCTGGTCATCAAGGTGGTGTGTACTTTTCAGGCTGACTCAAAACCATCATATCAGTTCCCAAGAAGCTCCTGGCCACTTTGGAGAGCAGGTGAGAGGTCACCTGGGGAAGTCTACTGGGAGGCCCAGGGAGAGGTCTTTATTATCTATTCCAGGAACACAGACAGCTGCCAAACCTGTCCACCCAGCCTCCACCCCATCCTTGAGGGTTGCCTCCATTCACTCCACCCACCATCAGTGGGGGCCAGGGCCTCACAAGGCGGCTCCAAGGAAGTGCCAGGATCTGGGGTCCTGGCCCTGCCCCCAGGGAGAGGCCCAGGATGGACCATCCAGCCCAGAAACCAGGAACGCGACAAATTCCCCCTAGAAATCAAGCCTAGGACCGAGGAAAGACAGAGACAAGCATGGGAGTAGGAAGGAGACAGAAAAACTGGAGTTTTACCCACGGCATGATTGAAGTTTGGTGAGAAATGAGGGAAGGGTGGGTTGTCCTGAAGGAGTGTGCTGTTTGAAGCGGCAGAAGGCCAGTGTAAGTGGGTCTGCAGACTTTGTCAAGAATTTTCCATGATGACATGCTCATCTGACAGGCTGTCAAACCACACGGCTCACTGCCCTGCCTACCCACTCCCCACCCGCCCTGCTATTTCCTGCTCATTTCCCTGCAAAGTAGAAAGAGGGTGCCACGGAGCTGGCCGGGCGCTTTACACCAGGACGTTCAGATAGGAAAAAGGCCAACTGGTCCATCCGGTTGTAGGTCAACTCAAAAGGTTTCCTAAGCCATGACATCTATGTTCTAAGCAGGAGAATGAAATGTCCCAAGGCCCGGGGTGTAAACAAGATGGCAAGGAAAGCAGGACCACTCAGCCGCCTTTGGCTGCAGTCTTTGCTATCTGAGATCCCCATCTTATGGGGGTGGGGGGTGACGAGAGGAGCACCGTCCTCAGGAAACATAGCCCGAGTCGGCTGACACCGACCGGGAAATCGCAGCATTGAAACCCCACCCCTGGTCAACTTCGTGGAGTCTCGGAGGAACAGGAGAGATGTCAGAAGTGGCCTCCCCACCTCCTTCTCACACAAAAGGAAAGGGTGGACTCTAGAAACTCCAAACTGAACTCTCGCTGACTCCTCTCTGGAGACAGCAGAGCACTTGGCGGATTCAAAGAGGAAGTGGTGGGCACTGGAAGCTGCTAGCACAGGTTCACCAGAGCAAGTCATGCTCAGCTGAGTGCATCTCCCACTCCAAAGAGACTGCAAAGCCTTGAAGTTCAGTGGAATGCAGTCAATCCAGATAGCAGCGAGGCAGCGGAACAGATGGGTGCAAAGATATTTGTGTG
This sequence comes from Oryx dammah, assembly GCF_014754425.2. NCBI lineage: Eukaryota > Metazoa > Chordata > Mammalia > Artiodactyla > Bovidae > Oryx > Oryx dammah. The sequence goes on along the minus strand of NW_024070195.1, from coordinate 37,737,410 downwards.
GAGAAGACAGAGAAATGCAGGGAGGGACTGGGATTAATCCGGGCCCACATAAAGGCAAATAAACAACCCCAAGAAGTACTGATCATTATCAGTGTGGCCCGAGGTCTCCATCAACGCGCCAAAGGCCAGGCCCCTTGAATCTTTTAATGCACAGCACAGCAAGGAGATAGATGGCTGACCAGTTTCATCTGCAAAGGATGCAAACCTGGGAACAAAGCAGGGGCGGGAAGACAGCTGGCACACTGCAATGGCACCATCTGGACTGGAAAAACGGGCCCAGGGCTCCTCTGCCAGCTCAGTGGTGAAGAATCCACCTGCCAACGCAGGAGACACGGGTCCAGTCCCTGGTCTGGGATGATCCCGCACGTCACGGATCAGTGAAGCCCTTGTACCACAACTACTGAGCCTGTGATCGAGAGCCTGGGACCCCCAACTACTGAGCCCACATGCCACAGCTAACTGAAGCCCAAGAGCTCCAGAGCCCACGCTCCTCAACAAGAGAAGTCACCGCCAGAAGAAGCCCGGGCACCACATCTAGAGAGTTGCCCTTGCTCACCGAACTCGAGACAGGCCCGCACAGTGACAGCAGGTCCAGCACAGCCAAAATAAATGAATAAATAATCCGGTTTTTTTAAGTTGAGATCTAGCTTTAAAAAAAAAAAAAAGGCCCAAACTAACGTCTTTTAAATTTTTCATGTCTTATACTTTGGGTTAGAACAGACTGACCCAAAGGGTCAAAGGGAAAAGGCCTCAGGTTTTAGCTGACCACGACCGAACAAACACTAGGGTGGCTGCCAAAAGAAAGAGAGGCAAATACAATCTCGGGCAGTGTCAACACCTTATCTCTTCAGGGCTGGGAGGCAACCAGCCCACTGTCCTCTGCAGGTCAGGCCACGCGTGGGGCACTCTGCTCCACTCCTGGCTGTCAGACTGCATGATATGCTAACCTAGGGGCCAAGGTCCTGGAGGCAATAGCTATGCATGTGTTGGATAACGAGTTCCGCCAGAATGGACTGCCCTTGGTTAGGCATCCATTTCTGATCATAGGAAGTTTAGACCCAGGAAGACCAGTACCCTTCAGGGATACTGAAGGTGTGACTGCAACAGGGGTTCTCAGCGGAGGAGGCAGCACCCTCTTGGAATGTTTGCCAGTGCTGCCTGAGTGGGCGCCTCCCATGTGCTGGGCACCGTTTGGGCACCAGGGAGAGAGCTTCAAGAGAGGACGGAATCCCTGTCCTCTTGCACATCTACTCTCGTGGCTGATGGGATGCTGCTGGCATGAAGTGGGGAGGGACCAGAGAGGTGAGATGCCCTGCGATGCTCAGGACAGCCCCACCCGCCATGCCCACACTGTACCCACTGAGCCCCACTGGACTGCCAAAGGTTACCTGTGACTCCGGAACAATTTACTTAAGTGCTGGTGACTCAGTGGTAAAGAATTCGCCTGCAGGAGACACAGATTCAATCCCTGGGTCGGGAAGATTCCCCTGCAGAAGGAAATGGCAACCCACTCCAGTATTCTTGTCTGGGAAATCCCATGGACAGAGAAGCCTGGTGGGCTATTGTCCATGGAGTTGCAAACGAGCTGGACACAACTGAGCGACTAAACAACAATAACAAGGAGACATCACATGTAAGAGCTGGCAAAACAGGGTAACTGAAGAAGGCATTATTGTTGGGAGCTTTGCAGCAGAAAAGCTGGCTTCTTGCCCTTCGCCCCACCAATGGTGTGTCCTTTGGGACCTCCGTCCTGGGTTATCAGGGAGTCACAGCCCTATGCACTGTCCCCTTCACCCCCATTATCTCTCCACGGTCACCCAGAGAGGGGCAGACAAATGGGGGCATTCCAAAGAGCCCTAAGCCCCCCAGGGCCAGAAGCGCCACTCACCCTTACAACAGTCCAATGGCAGTAGTTATGTGCACAGGTCAGGTCAGGAGACAGAGGCTGAGAGCTTAACTGGCACAACTGGGCCAGGTTCTAGACTTTCTCTTGCAAGTCAGCTGGGCTCCTCACTTCCCTCCCTTCCCTGCTCTCCCTGCTCCTGGATGCCCCAAGTTTCTCTGCCCAGGGTTTCCAAGAAGCTGGCCTGGGGATCAGCTTGCCTCCATCCCCATGCAGGGAGAGAGAGCAGGATTTCAGTGCTGCTGTGTGTCAGATGCCTCTTGCCGGGGCTTTTATACATATTCCCTGACTGGCTCTTCCCCGAATTTGCTAGACATCACCTGGCAGGTGAGGAAAGCGAGGCTTAGGGAGCAGAGGTCCAGACGTGAACTTGGGCAGCTTGCTCCCTGTTTCCACCATGGGTCACTGCGGCTCCAGTCAGAACATCTCACGGATTAAGGTCAGGGGCAGGGTCCCACAGGCTGGTGGGACCCTCTCCCCCAGAACAGAGAGGCTGACCCAGGACTGAGGTCATCCCTGGGTGAGGAGAGCCATTAGACACATCATCTGATCCCCCAGGGTTAGAGAAGCTGCTTTTTCAGGAGAAGGTGGACCTTGTTCACGCACAAGATGATTTAACTTGGCTTCCAGATTCACACAAGACAATATTTTCATTTTCTACATCACCCTAGAGAACGATGGGAGAGGGGGATCCCGCAGACAGCCTGGGCCCAGCTCTGGTTTGAGGACAGAATGGAGCTCCATCCCCGCCCCACCCCTGCCCCGCCTGTTATCCTTGCAAAGAAGTGGCTCTGATTTATTGGTGGGGGGTTGGTGGTTACCATGCACCAAACGTTGTGCTGAGCACTTTATGTGCCTCCAGCCCATTTAATGAGCAAAGAATCCTGCTGGGAAGTCACCATAATTTTTTTCATTTTGCAAACGAGGACCTGAGGCTGAGAGGTTAAGTAAGTAACTTGCTGCTGCCAAGTCGCTTCAGCCGTGTCCGACTCTGTGCGACCCCATAGACGGCAGCCCACCAGGCTCTGCCATCCCTGGGATTCTCCAGGCAAGAGTACTGGAGTGGGGTGCCACTGCCTAAGGGATGCTAAAATCTATGAAGCAGGGTGGGCGGGGGAGCCAGCCGGGATCTGGGTTCTGGCTGCAGGAAGGAGGCCGGTGCATACCTCCACCCCTTCGCACCACCTGGAAAAACAGTGCCCTACAACCAGCCCATCCACTCAGAGCTCTCAGGGAGGAGACACTCACACCTCTGCCTAGGCTTCAAGCAACATGCTGCCCTGACTCCACCCTCCCAGAATCTCGCTGTCCATGAAGTCTGAGTTCCCTACGGCGCCTCATCCCCCAGGGATCCGGGGTTTCCTGTGCAGAGGTAGCTGCCAGGCACCCCCATCCCGGAGATGCATTCTGCAGAGCTCCAGAAAGGGCCCATCCTGCCACCTGCGGACACGGGCAGCAGGGCTGAGGTCCAGCCTTCCCTTCATCAGGCCATAAGAGAACACTTTCGGGTGGCCGCCAGCCTGCGGATGGTGGCTACGGGGCACGCACAGGGCTGCTCCCCACCTCGCCTCCAGCTCTGTGTCAGGCCTCACACTGGGATCACAGAGCCCCTTCCTGGCCACATAGGATCGGCCTCAAGGATGCCAGTCTCTGCTGGACCCACATGTCGGAGGCACCCAAGTGGTTGTCCCTCACCATCCCTGGCTGTATCCGTCCCTAACCCATTCCACCTCCGCTCACTTGGTCCCTCTGGACTGCAAAGAGAACGAGGCCAATGGTCATGTGTGCACAGCACGTGGAAGAGCAGGAAGAACATTTACTGTCTCTCACTTGGCCCTCCTGGCCTCGCCCAGCCACCTTGGGAGGTAGGGCATGGTTTATTACTCCTTATTTCATAGATTATGATAATTCATATTTGAATAGTAGCTGATATTTGAGCACTTGTTTTATGACAAGCACCAATCAAAGCATTTTAAATCAGCTCGTTGAGTGTTTATAACCTTGTAAAGGAGGTTCTCTTCCCTCCATTTACAGCTGAGGCAAACAAGGCAGAGGGGCTGAGTAACCTGCAAGGCAGTGGTGGAGCCAGAGCGTGGACCCAGGCCGTCTGGCTCTCAACCCCTCTTCTGTCCACAGACGGGGGTGTAGGGTTTAGGCTTCTCGGCTACGGGAGTGACCCCAGGTTTCTAGAACACAGTCAGACAAATGCAAGGGAAATAGCCACAGGAATGCAGAGACTGACTCCCCTAGAAAGTAAGCTCCGTGAGGGCAGGACTTTTATCTGCAGTGCACACATTTATTAAGTGAGTGAGTGAACAAATGAATGAGGGCATCTTCCCTGACCTCGACCGACTCCCTCTCCCACATCCTTCCTTCAACTCCTCAGGGTTACTCTGCAGGCAGATCTCATACACCACCCTGTGGATTATATTGTTCATCAGCAACAAGGTGCACAGCTTTATCTGGCAAGAGGGTGGGAAGCAGAGTCAAACCCCAGTACGAGTGGAGCTGGTGAGGTCAGGGGAGGGACGCAGGGCTGCTGGGACCACAAGCATCCAGGGGTGGAGGGATGGGGACAGTCAGCAGGTTTTGAGAACAGAGGGCAGACCCTGGAGGTCAGGGGTTGGGAAAGGGGTCAGGTGAGGGGGGCAAACAAAAGCCCCCTTGCCCAAGATGGCAGAGCAAGTGGCAGTGGGGCTGGGAGAGTCCCTGGAGTGACTAGAGGGACCGTCCCTCCTGCCAGAAGAGGGGGCCTGCCCCCCCGAAACTCTTCTGGGGGGCAGTGGGTGTGCGGAGAGCAGGAAGAGGGCTATAAAGGAGGGCGATAGGGTTCTCCAACCACATGGGTGCCCCAACCCTGGGCAGAGGCTCATGGACACGTGGGGCAGACCTGGGGGTTACTTGGTGGGCAGGGGGTCCTCTCTCAGGTGCTGGCACCAAGTTCCTGTGTAAATCACACACTATCAGCCTTAGTTTCTCCATTGGTCAAAAACGGCACCCACTCTTGAACACACCCCGGAAGCCGTGAATAAAGGCAACTACAGTCAGTATCATGACCACACGGTACACGTGGCCTTCAGGAAACCAGCCCCAGCAGTGACCTGACACCCCAGGGCGGGGAGATGCGGGCCCACAAAGATAAATCAAAGGGCATGGAATTTATGTCTCTGTACCTGGAGGCCAGACCTGGATGAGATCAGCAGGTAGGGGCCCCTGGAGTCAGGAGGCCTGAGGGTCGGGGTGTGTGTCCAGGCTCCCCCCAGGCAGCAGAGGCAGGGAAACAGAGGCACACCCAGGACGCACCACCGCAGCCCTCAGACAGCCCATCTCTCCGGACCTCTGCCCTCTAGGGGCTCCCAGCCACCCTGGCCGGTCGCCTGCACAGCGGAACAAGGACACACGCTGGTCCCCAACCCCGTGCTCACTAAGGTGGAGTGGAGGCTAGGCATGAGGGCTTCTCTGAACCCTAGTCTTAAAGCCCCAGTTAAGACATCCCCCGGCTCCACTGTCAGCCCAATGCCCATCCACCTCCTGGTCACTGTACGTCCATTCTCAGGGAAGGGGGCTGGGGTGGGGTCATGATCCCACAGGGAGTTTGCAGCAATGGGTCGCGGAGGGGAGCGTCTTAACAGAACAGACAGAAGTGGGGATTAGTAAACCTATCATAGGCACTTTTCAGGCAAACAGATGCTGAACAAGTCGGGCTTGTTCAGAACAATGTTTCTCACATTCTTTGACACTGCAAACTGATGAGCAGATAGAGGAGAGCAGGGGCGGACCCGGGAGCCCACACACTGGGGCTCTCTGCGGCACTGTGAGCGGGGGAGAGGCCGGGGTTGGCGGGGCGCAGTGGGTAGAGCTCGCCGTCCAGCTGTGTGGCCCACCCTCCCTCTGAGGTCTTTCGGGGACTGCCGGCAGACCTACACTATCAGTATCTTGGCGAGAAGGTGAGTATCTGTTAACCTCTTACTCCCAGGACAAATTAGAGGCGTGAAGACAATTATCTGAGCCCTCCATTATCTCCACTCCTCTCATTTGCCCGGGCTCAGGCTGACTCAGCTCCTCAGTTCAGTTCAGTCGCTCAGTCGCGTCCGACTCTTTGCAACCCCATGGGCTGCAGCATGCCAGGCCTCCCTGTCCATTGCCAACTCCCAGAGTTTACTCAAACTCATCTCCATCGAGTCGGTGATGCCATCCAACAATCTCCTCTGTCATCCCGTTCTCCTCCTGCCTTCAATCCCTCCCAGGGTCTTTTCCAATGAGTCAGTTCTTTGCATCAGCTGGCCAAAGTATTGGAGTTTCAGCTTCAGCATCAGTCCTTCCAATGAACACTCAGGACTGATCTCCTTTAGGATGGACTGGTTGGATCTCCTTGCAGTCCAAGGGACTCTCAAGAGTCTTCTCCAACACCATGGCTCAAAAGCATCAAAAGCATCTTCCCCAACAGGGTTGGGGAGGGGTGCTGGGCTAGTCTTCAGAGACGGTGGATGCCACCCAACTGCTGGGGCAGGGGCTCTCCCTCCACCCAGTGGAACTACCCGGAGTTTAAATAAACACAACGCCTGGGCCTCACTCACAGGTATTCCTTGCACTTGACCTAGGTGCTCAGAAAGCAGTTAACAAGCTTCAGATTAGTCCCCTTATCTGCTGCCTAAGTGGGGGTGACGTGGGTGCAGGGCTCAGCCTTCCAGCTCCCCAGCCAGGAGGCAAGATGTACAGGATCCTCAGTATTCCCCTGCCCCCTCCCCGCAGCCCAGGTGACCAGGTGTGGCTCGGAGGGCAGGATCCGTTTAGGAGCCAGGCATTGGCAGGGGCCCAATGGTGCCACCCTGACACCTGCCTCCCAGCTGTGGGCCCGGCTCACCCTGGCCCTGACTCTCCCAGGCGGGGAACAGGTGCAGAGATGTGGGGGCAGGGCCCTATCTTGTCTCTGTTAAGACTTGACCTGGGCCCTTGCAATGTGGACTTTGTAGACTCGTATTTTGCTTATCTGCATTTTCACTTTTGCTCCAATCCTGCTTATCTGCTTTTTTAGTTTTGCTCCGACGCCTGTTGTTTAGTTGCTCAGTTGTGTCCTGCTCCTTGCGACCCCATTGACGGCAGCCTGCCAGGCTCCTCCATCCCTGGGATTTCCCAGGCAAGAGTACTGGAGTGGCTTGCCATTTCCGACTCCAGGGGATCTTCCCAGACCAGGGGTTGAGCCCGAGTCTCCTGCACCGGAAGGCAGATTCTTTACCACTGAGTCACCAGGGAAGCCCGCTCCAGTGTCTACCCGAATACCTATCAGGTTTTTAGTAGAAAGAAAGTGTCAGTCACTCAGTCATGTCCAACTCTTCGTGACCCCATGGACTGTCGCCTGCCAGGCTCCTCTGTCCATAAAATTCTCCAGGTAAGAAATACAGGAGTAGGAAGCCATTCCCTTCTCCAGGGGATCTTCATGACTTGGGGATTGAACCCAGGTCCCTGGCACAGCAGGCAGATTCTCTGCCATCTGAGCCACCAGGGTAGTCCAGAAGGAAAGACAAATTGCTGGAGACTTGGCTGGTACACTAGGAAGTTAATGTAGGGTCTGAAGACCTTGGTTCAGTTCAGATCACTTACTGAGATTCTCCAGGAACCAAGGTTGGCCTAGGACCACAGGGGTCCCCCTGTCTGAGCAGGGGACACTTTTGTATAATTCGTATTTTCCTTTGTCCAGAACCATAACTTCTGAGCCTAGTTCCGCACCTCCCAAGCTCCACTTCCCCTCCTCGCCCCCCAAAAAAATCCACAGCCCATTTGAGAAAAGACATTTTCATTCTCAGGATTCAGCCTACTGGCCACCAGCTCCAGCTCTTCCCGAGGCCCCAGCAAGCCAGGCTGCTTGAGTCAGAAACGAGTCTTATTCTTCACCCCACTTCCTTCCTTGATCCCCCCAGATCCCACTGCAGGATGAGGAAGGCGCCTCACTGCGCCTTGGTCCCTAAAGGACCATGCCTGGTGCCAGCCAGGCTGCCCTCCCTCAGCCCAGGGAGGAAACAGCAACCGGAGGATGCCCTGGGGTACAAAATACAATCCCTTCCCAACCCCAGAAACCCACACATCCTCACCAGGCAAGGTGGAAAGAGGCACCCCACCCCACCCTCAACGCATCTCCCAAGGGGAAGGGTCACCAGTACTGCTTCTTAACCGGGCTGCACGTGGAGACGACCCGGGGTTGGGGGCAGCTTGGGGAAATACTCCTGCATGGGTGCTACCCTGGGAGATTCAGACAGAAATGGTCTGCGGTGTGGACTGGGAACCACGTTGCTGAAAAGCTGTCCTAGATAACTAATATTATGTGCAGCCCATCCTAGACTCAAACCATCCTCTCTCCTAGTTACGGGGAAGGCCCAGTCCAGCCCGCCCCAGGGGTCAGCACGGCAGCCAGGGATGGATGGCTGTCCTCCCATCTGCCCTTGGGTTTCCCCTCCCGGGCCATCTCTCAGCAGCTTGCAGAGCTCAGAGGCACTGCGAGGTCTCACGCTCGTGGGGAAAGCCCGGGCCAGAGGTAAGCGCATTTTCAGCAGAAACCTCTGGGTTTCCGACTTTCTCAGGCCCGGGAGCCCGTCTGCTCTCAGGAGGGACAATGAAAGCAAGGCAGGTGACCCTGTCCCCATTGTTCCCAGGCTGGGTCGGTAACACGCCTCCTCCTCCCCTGGGGCAGCTGGGCGCCTCTCCAGGAGAGCGGAGGCCGGGGCAGAGCCCTGCAGGGATCGGCTGCCCTATGGAGGGCTGTGGGTTTGGCTAAAGCAAACAGACTAGGGCTGGAGGGGCCGGAGCTCAGGATGGGATGTCAGCAAGTGTTCTCAGGCACCTGGAGGGCCGAGCTGATGAGTGACACTGGAAATCCCGGTGTGAGCGGACACAGGGGACCTCCAGGGCCAGTCCTGGTCCTACAGCCATGCTGCCCGAGAGCGACCCTGGGGAGTAGGAAAGAACCCCCTCCCACCCAAACAGAGACACCAGATGACCCCAGAGCCATGTTCTCAGACTCCACTCCCTGCTTCATTTTCTGAAGGACTCACGTCCAGTGAGGCTTAAGGGACAAGGAGGACACCCTTCACCCACCTGCAGCTTCCTGATCCCCAAATCACAACCACTGCCGTGCTCCGGGGTGGCTGTGACCTGGCTCATGGCCTTATGCTGGCATCTCTGCCCTGTCTGGGATGCTTGGCCTGGATTCATGACCAGGCCCCTTCCCTGCCCCCAGAATCCAGATCCTGGGGGTGTGGATATCTTTCTACTTTGATGGATACCAAGAGCCATCTCCCAACTTCTGGGCCAACAACTCAAAGGCAGGAAATTAGTCAGCCAGGACCCCTCCAACAGGCCCTCCTTCCCCCCAGGGGTGTGGGTCACCAGGGAGTGAGAGGTCCCTGCAGGGGATTTGGCTCCTGGCTTGTCCTTTGCAGGCAAGCTGACAAACCTTTCTGGGCCCCATTCAGCTCCTCTGTAACAAGGCTCTGGAGGCAGAGCCAGCATCTCCCTCCTTCTGGCCAAAACCCCATTCATCAGGTATCTTTCCTACCAACAACTCGTCTGGCCCTAATTTCATTCAAGACTCAAGACCCTGTAGCCTAGGCAAGCAACATGGATATTGTATTTCCATTTTGTAGCTGAGGAAACTGATCAGAGAGGGCTAGTGACACAGAAGAGGTCACACAGCAAGCTCATGATAAAGGACAGAGCAGAACCAGCCGAAAGCGCCCTGACTCTCAGTTGAGGGCCCTTTCCACCAAACAAGTAGACTATCCATCTCACCCCCACCTGGGGTCAGGCTCAGAAATGCCAACCAAAGTGGAGCAAGGAAGGTGAGTGATAGGAGAGGGGCAGACCCGGGTGATGGAGAGCTATAAAAGGGTGTGCAGTTTAATCCTGCAATTCTATCAGATGCGTGTTTGCTTATGTCCCCCCCTCCTCCCGAGAGATGCCTTTGGTTTACCCCAGCCTGGCAGCAGGATGGAAGCAGTAAGCAAGGGAAGTCACCAGCCCCTTGAGGTTTCCAAAAACAGCGCTCAAGCAGGCTACAAAGGAGGTCACAGGAACTGCTGGTCCACCGTCTCCCGGGCCTGGGCCGACGACCTGACGGAGATCGGGCTCATCAGCAGCCCCTCCCTGTGCCAGCCTGCCTCCCCCATCTTCACGGCAGCCTGGACAACACACGCTGGGACAGCTAACCCACTGGGAAACCACACCTCAAGTCGGGACCCTCTGTAGGCAGACCTGGGGCAGAAGAGCTAAGACTGGGCTTTGGCACAGACACACATGGCTTCAACCCCTGGCTCCATGGCCCACCAGCAGGTCACCTGGGGCATATCCTCTCACCGATCTGAGCTTCCCCTTCTGCCTCTGGAAAGGGGGGGCACCAAGACTCTCTTGGGTTGGGATGCAGATTAAGTGAAATGATGTGTAGTGTGGTGCTGGATATACAGGGTGTGTGCTGGGCAGAAAAGTAAACTGGGAAGAACGGGGGGCGGTGGTGAGGTCCTCTCCATTCTTGGTTTGTGCCCAGGGCACAGGGCCTCCAGAGCTGTAGACGCAGAGCTGAGCAGGGGTCACCTGGAACACCCTCCTTCCTGGCCACCACTACCTGGAAGATCAGAGCTTGGGACAGTACTTATCTCCCCATGCCCCAGGGTGTTCTATTAGGATCTGCTGTCTGGTTGGTAGACCACGAGCTCTGAAGGCTTTCAGAGAAAGGTTTCGCTCATTTTCATTCCCAGAACCCGGCACTGGCAGGTACTCAGTATTGGCCAAACGAGGGACTCAGTCTCCGAGACGTATGCCTTCCAGGGCACGGAGGTGGGTGCTGATGCTGTATGTCACACAGGTTCTGGCTGGATGAGGTGGGCAGTCCTGGCAGAGGTGGCCGGCCCGGCTGATGGCTTTGTGTTTCTCTGCCTAGTGTGCCTGTCAGCCCACCCCACCCCACCTGTCTGCAAGTCCAGAGCCCCCAGAGGTCCCAGCCCTGGTGACTCAGCTGCATGGCAGACTTTGGAACCATCAGGATTCTGGAGGGAAGAGGCTGGCGGGTGATGAAGGGTGGGGGCCTGGAGGCAGGGGAGGGGAAAAAAAATGAAGCTCTGTTTCTCCTGGGATCCTGAGGACAAGGCTCCCCCGCAAACGACACCCCCGGATCCTCCTCTCCAGGAGATGAAAGCTGCCCACCAACCCCACATTCATGTGACCCGGGTATGCCCGTGCCCTTGGGAGAAGGATGTGGCTGACACCCTCACCTCTGGCCCTCGGAGGACCACACCCCAGACCCCCGGCAAACTGCCCCCACCCAGGGGCCACGAGAGCGCCCTCTCCATCTGCCTCTCCTCCTTCCCTGCTCCCTTTGCTGTGACTGCAGCTCCGGGTAATAAGTAACCGCCCATCCTTGAAGTTTAGGGTTCTGACGATAAGGGATTATTAAGTCTACCCATTTATCATCATTTGTTTAAGATGACCAGGTGGTTAAACTGTAAACCTCTTCACTAATGAAAACAAGAAAAAGCCAGAAAGATACTAGGCAGTGGTATTAGCCCTGCACGAGGAGTGGCAGCGGAGCCTCTCCATACATATGAGGTCACCCTCCCCGTCAGTTTATTACAAACCACCCCTGTCTGCCCCAGCCTGGCCCTGATGCCTCCATGCATGACCCGACCTGACCCTCTTCCCTCTCCACAAAGCCCCCTGCAGGAGCCCCCAAAGCCAGCCACCTGCCACAAAACCCTTCCTTATTGTCTGCCTCCAACCTAAATCCCCCCACCGGCTGCAGTCCAAGCCCATTTCCTTTGGTTCAGTCTCCAGCTGGAGACGGACAACAGCTGGTCTCCATCGTCTCTGGAATAAATTGCACAAGGAACCACCAGCCCGCTGGCACAAGGGTTTTGGGGTGAGTGGTACTCTTTGCAGGGTGGGGCGCCTTCTGCCTCGATGGCTCTCATCGCCAGAAGACACAATGAGAGACCAGGGCCAAGACCACGCTGCTGACAACTGTGAGCATCCCTGGGCCGGATGCAAGGGGGGCTGGGTGCCCCGAGGTGCAGACTCCTCAAGCCCCCAGCCGAGCGGCTGGGCACAGATATGGCACCACACCAGGTGAATCAGGGCTCCAGCCACCAAGGCCCCTATCTGGAAATCACAGGGATGAGAAATGAAAGAGATCCCCAAATAGGGGGAAAGAAACAGAGCCTGATACATGCAACCCGTGCCCCCCACCACGGCCACTCCGCCACCCTTGCCTTTGCTGCCCAGCATAAAGCACAAAGGCATAGCTACTACCCCTGCTTTTTCCACCCTGGGAGGACAGAACGCCACCCTCCTTCCGCGGCATGACCAGGGTAATGCAACACAGAGCTGTTTTGTATGAAGGTATGGAAAAGTACAGCCAACCTTCTTCATACCTCTAGAAGCTGAGCTAGAGGGGTTGTGGTGGGGGTTAGGAAAACCTCCCATCCTCTGACCTGGGGCTCAGGACCAGGGACAGGCGAGGCCACAGGAAATGGAAACTCCCCCAGTGGCGCAGCGGGAAAACCCAGACTCTGAGACAGCCCCATGGTGAGACACCGGGAGGCAGGAAGGACCAAGACCAGGCCACACGTTCTCTCATTCTCCTTCATCAGGGCGTTGATTTTAAGCAAGGGCCTTTTCCAAGCCTGCTTAACTCCCCTAACACCTACCCAGGCTCTGGCAGCCCTTAACCTTCCTAGGATCATGCAAGAACTTTTGACACCCAGGCCTGCACAATATCAGATGTTTCCCAGCCCTCCTCGTCATGACTTCAGTTTCTTGATTGACCCAATGGAAGACAGTGCTGACCCCTCTCGCCTCCCCCCATCAATTCACAGGGTTATGGGTCGAAAGGCTCAATAGACAAGAACGTGACGAGCATGAAGCAGGCGCGCCAATAAAGCTGAAGATGCCCCGACTTGGAACTCCTAGTTTCTAAATACCTGCTGCTAAGGCTTTCTCCCAGCCTCCCAGTGCATTGTGTGTGGCCAGGGGAGGCTCAAAGACAGGAAAGCAAATGCCAGCAGATTTCCAAGTCACGCAAGGGTCAGCGGGGGAGCGAGACCTGCTCCTCAAGTGGCTACATCCTGGCCCCCTGCAGAACCAAGGTTCTCATGAAATACTTTGAGTGGCAGCTGGCATGGAGACTTCTCAGGTCCATCCAGGGAGGTCCATTTATCCCCAGGTCTGCTGAAGATGGCAGTCTCATCTGGGCCGCTTAGGTCTAAACTAGAGACCTAGCAGTGGGCTTCCAGGACACGGCCTGCCCTCTGCCCCATGGGTCACCTCCCAGAAACAGCAGGGTGACGTGAGGACCAGATGGAATGGGGCTCCTTTCACCCTTCCTCCCACTCAGAGGCCCTGAGCCATTCCCCTTTCTGGAGTTGTTCCCGCCCCTACGTTGTGGTTCAGTCACTAAGCCACATCCAACTCTCACGCCAGGCTTCCCTGTCCTTCACACACGCCCAGTACACAGGCCACAGCTGACCAGACACCAGCCCCCAAAGCCCGTACAGAACCAACCACCCAACCTAAGCTAACCCAAGGAAAGATGCAACCAGAGTCCCAGGCAATCTTTCCTCACACTACACAGCTCAGGTCGATTGACTCCTTAAGTATTGCTGCTGCTGCTGCTAAGTCGCTTCAGTCGTGTCCAACTCTGTGCGACCCCACAGACGGCAGCCCACCAGGCTCCCCCGTCCCTGGGATTCTCCAGGCAAGAACACTGGAGTGGGCTGCCATTTCCTTCTCCGATGCATGAAAGTGAAAAGTGAAAGTCAAGTCGCTCAGTCGTGTCTGACTCTTAGCGACCCCATGGACTGCACCCTACCAGGCTCCTCCGTCCATGGGATTTTCCAGGCAACAGTACTGGAGTGGGGTGTCATTGCTTTAAGTACTAGCTGAGCCCAAAAGAAGAAACGAACAAGACACGGGCCCTTCCTAGTCGGACCTCGCATCTAAGGACAGACAGGCAGATGGGAGCAGCAGGCAAGCCAAGGCGAGGCCAGGACAGTCCCTGCCAAACACACACTCCTGAGTCTGGAAGGACAGAGAGAGCAGGACAGTCAACAGACCCTGGCAAACCCATGCTTTCCGTCAACCAGTCTGGGGGATGCTCACCTCCGAGGAGCTTGCAAGTGTCCCGCTGGGGGGGACGGGGCAACCCGCTCCATCTATGGGTTCTCGGCACATCACCCTCCCCACTTCAAGGCTGTTGGCCAGCTCTGCCCTCACCCACCCCAGAGCAGGATGAAATCTAACGAGATACCGAGAGAAGCCAGTGTGCCCTTAGGAACCTCAGCAGATTCCACTAGCAGACTCTCTGTGCTGAGGGAACCCCGTGGCTACTGAGCCCTAGGAATGTGGGCAGTGTGATGGAGGAACTAAGTTCAAATTTTATTAATTCTGTTTTTTTTAAATTTTGGGGCCATGCTGTGCAGCACGTGGAATCTTAGCTCCCTGACCAGGGATCAAACCCACACCCCATACTGCATTGGAAGCACAGAGTCTTAGCTGCCAGGCAAGTCCCTAAATTTTATTAATTTTAATTAAAAACTAAACAGGTACAATAGTCAGTAACATCATGTTAAAACAGATTCGTGGCCTGTGAGTAGTAATTACCATACTGATGCAGTCAGACACAACACATCTACTTAGGCAGGGAGGGCCTGCTTTCCCCCAGACCCCAGGGCTCACCCAAGCCTTGGGTCGTGCACGGTCTATAGCATACTCTTGACTCTGAATGACATGCGTGGTTGTGGGTTGTCCCAAATCTTTCCTTGGCCTGCGGTATATTTTTTTTTGGTTTGGGGGCGAGGGCGGCGGTCCATCCCAAAAGGCAAGGAGGCAAAGTCTTCCTGGGCCCCAGCGGGAATTGTAAGAGCTGAATACACACTGAGGCCTTGGTCTCTGCAGCACCCCTTTCCTTGTAGGAGACACTGACCCCAACACAGGGGACAGCCCCCGAGAATCCCTCAGCTCTGCAAGGCTTCTACCATACTCTCTTCTTAGTGATTACCAGATTGTGTTCAATCTCAGACTTCTTGGTCTGCACACTGAAAGCCCGCCTGGTTTCCCTAGTCTTTGAGACCCTTCTCTTCAAAGTGTTCAACAGCCCTGCTGCCCAGGAAGTCAGCCCTCTGGCAACTCAACTGAAAAACAATCATACATTGTTTAGCAATTTCAGAGGTGATACTAGTTTTCAGAGTGTGTGCTGCCGTTAAACCCATGTTTATTTGTGCTTTGTGTACCTCATGCATTAAAAATAGCCAGGGTAGAAGTGGCTGATGCTATGTGCGTGCATCTTACCCTTTCAGAAAATTCAATTTCTCACAGTACAACTGCAATACAACAGCATTTCAGAAAATTAGGGAGGCAGAGAAAGAAAAGGCATCAATAACCCTGCTTCCAATTCAGCACCGCTGGCCTTCTGTTTTCACATCAAGTTTCAGTGATTCAACCCAAACTCGGCACCAACTCAGAAAACGAGTCTGGGCTGCCCTCACCCCCGTCTCGTTTCTGTCTCACTTCCAGTCTGGCTCATAGCTCAGCCCCACTGAGAACACCAAATCAAAGCCCTGGAAAACCGCCCCCTATTCCAGGGCCCCAGCAGGTCTCCCACTCCCCAGGTCAGAGCCCACCGGGCCGCTCAATAAGCAGGGATCCAACTATAAGCAGAGCAGTGGGGTGGGGCAGGGAGGTGTGGCGGGGTGCTGGGCGGGGGTGGGGTGGGGAGTGGAGTGTGTGTGCACAGATGGAAACCAGCTTAGGGAAGGGAAAATTTTCAGACTTGTACACAATGACTCCAACACAGAACAAGTAGAAGACACAGGGGATCAAGCAGCTCTAGGCTCTGGGGCATTCCAAAAAGAGAGGGCGTGCCTGTTCACTGAAACCTGTGAACCCTGAACCCCTGGCTTGGTGGAGGCGGGCACAGTCTAGAGCAGGACTCAAAAGTACCCACCACTCCCCCCCACGACTTGGAAGTTGCCCTGGCGTGGGCTTGGGGAGCCAGCTCTGGGTCCAGACCTGCACACCTGGGGTGCGAAGGGGGCAGGGCATTGGGGAGGCGGACTGACGCACTTCTCCAGGCAACCTATGGACCTATCCCAACAGAGGACAGAGTGTCCCCACTCAGGTGCATTGTGCACAGCAGCAGGGTGGGGCGGGGGTGGGGGGCTGTCCCAGAGTTCTTTCGGGGTCAAGGTAGAATTTGGCCAGGCACGGCCCCCACTGGAAGGACAGGAGTTTTCCAGATTGGAGGTGGGCTCTGATGGTCCTACCTTTGGGATGTGGGGACTGGGGGACAGAGGTCAAAGGAGAGGGAGATATGGCATCGTGGCTCGGATGTCCATTAATCATTACCCTCTCACACAGCGAGAGATTTCAGATCCAGTGGGGCACAGTTGAGGGCCTGATGGGAGGAGGGAAGGGGTGCGGACAAGGCACAACCCCAGAGCAATGTGCTCTAATGTGGGGGCAAGGAGGTGCTCAGAAAATGAGGGGGCTCAATAGAAGGCAACCCTCAAGGTCAGGGGAGCCCTCCCTGGCATCTCCCCCCAACCCCCACCTACAGCAACATTTCTACCTTGGAGCATATGAAAGGCCCCTACAACCTGCTGTACCTGCACAATCCTTCATATATATCGCAGGGCCTTAGGTAGGTAGGTTGGTAGGTAGGTAAGTCATGTACAGCTCTTCTGACCTCATGGACTGTAGCCCACCAGACTCCTCTGTCCATGGAATTCTCCAGGCAAGAATACTGGAGTGGGTTGCCATTTCCTTCTCCAGGGGATCTTCCCGACCCAGGGATCGAACCTGAGTCTACCACATTGCAAGCAGATTCTACCAACTGAGCCACCAAGCCTGGCCCAACCTCAAAGGCAAGGCTAATGTCTAAATACGGCTCATAATTCCCACAAACCTTGAACCAGCAATGGGCAAAGCGCTGGCGCTCAGTGAGACTCTAATTGGCCTTAGTGAAGAAGTCCTTGGCTCAGAGAAAGGAGGGGACCTGCCTAGTCACACAGCAAGTCCGCACAGCCAGGCCCAGGACCCGGCTCTGTCTTCGTGCATCCCCAGGGGCTGGGGGAGGTAGGGTGTTGAAAAGCTGATAACCAGGACACCCTCCCTTTTCCTGCTCCCCGGGGGGTGCTGACAAGACATTACTGCACCAGTGAGCTCAGCCCACTCAGCACTCTCCCTCAGCCAGAGACAGCCCTTCCACCCACTGCTCCAAAGGGGGCGGGATGCTGCGGGGTTGCGGGGGCGGGGGGGGGGGGGGGGGGGGGGGGGGGGGGGGGCCCGCGGTGCAGGGCACACATCCAAAGCTAACACTGTCAGGATGCATTCCTCGACCCGGGAGGCAGGCGAGAGTTTTATTTGAACAGGAGCTATGGGGAGGGCATGTGGCTGCCGTTCTTTCTCCTCCAGAGAGTCTGAACAGGTGCTCTCCTGCGCCCAGAGGCATGGGGGGAACAAGAACCTTGAATGAGACACAAGGGGCACCCAAGCCAAAACCAACACTCACGTCCACGAAAGGCTCACCCACCCCGAGGGTCCTCTGCTCGCCGCAAAATAGCCAGCCTGACCCCAGTCGTGCAGGCAGATCTGAGTGGGTGGTGGGAAAGGCAAGGCAAGAGCTGTCCCCTCCCCAGGGGGAGACCACAGTCTTACGAGGGGTTAGCCCTGGGGAAGCCAAGTGGGGGACGAGTCACAAGTGTGGCTGTAGCTGCTGGGGAGATTCAGACAGGAACCCCATGGCCAAGAGGCAAGCTGTACTTCCCTCTTCCAGGTCTTTGATTTTTTTTCTTGAGAGCTTGGACTCTGGGTGCCCTGACCCACAAATCCTGCAGTGAAGGGTCAGGGCCTGACAGGTCCATAAGGAAGCCAGGGGAGCGGGCTGGGGGCAGGGATGGAGCTGACGGCGCCTGCCCTGAACTGTGGCACTGACTTACCTCACCCAGGTTTCTCCTGCTTTCAAACCTTTCACACTGCAAATGGTGAACAAACCTAAACCAGGTCAGGAAACAGCGATGTCAGGACCCACAAAGGCTAAAGAGAGCGGTGCCCAGCAAAGGGCCAGTGAGCAAGCCCGGTGTGCTTCGGGGTGGAGGGGGCGGGGAGGGGGTGGGGGGGGCGGGGAGAGGGTGGCTAGAGCCAACAGAATCCAAGGAGAAAGCCAGTCTCTAGGAGGGGCTGGTGGCCCAGCACAGCTGGTAAAAGAGGCCCTGATTTAGGACATCACGGAGTCTAAATGGGGCAACTCTGCGGGGCTCTGAACCCAGAGGCTTGGGTTCAGGCTGGCTAACTAGCTTTTGCGTGACCTGGAATGACTTATTTATTCCTCTGCCTCAGTTGTCTTATCTGCACATGAATTTGCACAGCGCCTATGGTCCCCCTGTAGGGAGTCCCTGTGGTATGGGATGGCTCCCACCTGCCCTTCCTTCACCAGGTGCCAGCTGCGGTCCCTGCTGTCGAGTGACGGCTGGAACGCCTCTCTCTGCCACCACCTGCAAGGTGACTGACATTATCAGCGGACACAGACCTGAGTTCCTGGTAAAGGTTGAGAGGTGCTGTGAGCGTGCAGGATTTTAGACAGCCTCCTCACCCTAGGGGCATGGCCTCCAGTCTACAGCAGGGATCAAGGGTAGGGATCCAGACAGAGGCAAGACCCCACGGGGAGCAGAGTCTAGATCTTTGGGGGCCGCTGCAAGGACCCTGGCTCTTGGGAAGGATCAGACTCAGAGCCTAGGTCTCTGCAGCGGCCCATGTGCTCTGGACTCTGCTCCCCACGTGTGGTCTAAGTCTGCGGGGGAAACCATGACAGGTTTTCTGAGTCGGTGGTCCTGATGCAACTCTGTCAGAATCCCTGACTGCTGCAGCAGTGACTACCTCCCACTTCCCGAGGCCAATGCCTCCAAGAAGCCTTCCCTAACTGCCCCACTTAGCAATACCTACTCCTTTATTCTACCTGCCCCGCCCTGGAGAGCACAGTAACCTTGGAAAAGTTATATAACCTCCCAAGGCCTTGGTTCCAGGACTGTAAAGGGAGGCTAGTTAGATAACCATTAAGCTCCCTACAGTTTCACATTTTATGACTTGCTGCCAGGAGGAGCACACAGGGCCAGACCCTCCTCCTCCCCCATCCCTGCCAGCCTCCAAGAAACCAGCCAACAACACCTCCTTAGGCTCAAACCCTTGGGGAGCAGGGTCCTGTGAAGGACCAGAGAGGCATCAGGTAATTTCTGCCCAGGCTCTAGATGGCCCCCCAAACCCTGTGCAGTGAGGGGGTTAACCACAATTTCAACCTCCGCTTCTTATTCCAGAAAAACTCACTAGTGGGTAGGGAAACTGGCGCTCCAGGAACGGGTGTGCTGGGGTGGGGCAGGTTAGGAAATCAGGCCAGGTTAGTGTAAGTGAAATAAAGGCTCTGCAACCCAACACACATGAAGATTTTTGATTTAAAGGCTGTTCAGGGCTTTGATTTAAAGGCTGGTGGTCCAGTAGTTAAGAATGTGTCTTGCAATGCAGGGGACACAGGTTCGATCCCTGGTCAGGGAAGATCCCACATGCTATGGAGCAATTAAGCCCATGCACCACACCTACTGAGCCCACAGGCTGCAGACACTGAAGCCTGTGAGCCTAGAACCTGAGCTGCACGAGAAGCCACTGCACTGAGAAACCCGGGCACCGCAATAGAGGAGACCCCCCTCATCACAACTACAGAAAGCCTGCATGCGGCAAAGAAAACCCACCACAGCCAGAACAAATAAATGAATAAACGCTTCTCATCAGGCCTCAGTTTTCCCATCAAGTAAAGGGGATGACATTTCCCAGTCAGACCTCAGAGAGGTCACAGGAAGGCACCTCGGAGGAGTGGCTATGCAGAAGCCCATAGTAAGGCCAAGGGTGGGAACCCAGCGGGGCCAGGGGATGCAAACCCCAGAGGTCACCCAGGTGCTGCAGGCAACACTGTGCATCAGTCCCGCTCCATCCCCTGGGGCCAACATCCCAGTCAGCTCAGCCCCAAGGGGTGGGTCGCGGGGTAGAAAAGGCCCAGGGCAGGCTGCAGTCATGCCAAAGGGCTAGCCACGGCCCTGCCTTCCTCCTTCTTCCCTGCTTCTCCCCTCGCCCCCCTGCCCGTCCACGTGCCCCCGTGGTTTCCATGGCACATGGTCTGGGGACATTCCCCGACAGGCGGGAGGACCTGCTCATCCTCTGTGCCGCAGGTTTCCACCAGGCCTGCACACACACTGGGTAAACATCCACACGGAGGAAGGAATGGGTCTCCGCTCTGTCTCAAGTTCCTTGAAAGCAGAAATCACCTCCCGTGGGGAGGACAGGCCTGCTAGGCCTGCTCACTACAATGGGTCTTGCTAAGCCCAGGGGAAAGGAGTAAGGGGACTCCTGCAGATAAACAGATCCAGAGAGGCAAAGCTGTTGTTGGTCTTGTAAAGTCCCTCAAAGGGGAAAAGATCGGAGTGCACCTTCCACGTGTGTCCTTGGGTGGTCTCTGTGCCCAGCGAGATGGGAACCATCACTTTCTGATGAAGCCAGAGGCTCGGGGTCCAGCTTTCGAAGACTGTGTGACTTGAAAGCCTATGCTTGACCACCAGGCAACGTGGCCCCACCTCATGCAGCTTTATTTTGATAAAGCTGCCTCCCTTCTGCTCGCTGGGGCCAGAGCCTGTCCTGGCTCGGTTTACCCAGGTAACCACCTTGACCTTGCAGGAGGCTTGTTGTTGTTCAATGGCTAAGTCGTATCCAACTCTTTGCGACCCCATGCACTTGAAGCACGCCAGGCTTCCCTGACCTTCACTATCTGACAGAGTTTGCTCAAACTCATGGCCACTGAGTTTGTAGGAGGTTGGGTCCCTTGTGACTAGACTTCCAACCCAAAGGCCCACACAGCTCTCTGCCTCCCAACCAAAGCCAGGTACATTGCTTGGGTACCAAGGGGTCCCACAGACAGATTCCAAGCAAGTCGCTTACCGGGCTAGAACCCGGGCAGGGAGGCTCCTGTTCCAGGGTGTGGGCCCTGCCCACATGGGGCTCCTGTGGTCTATGCTGGGAATGTGTGTGTTAGTCACTCATCTATGTCCGACTCATTGTGACTTCATGGGGATCGAACCCGGGTCTCCTGCATTGCAGGCAGATTCCTTACTGTGTGAGCCACCAGGGAAGTTGTAGTCTAGCAGAGAAGTGTACAGTCCAGCTAGGCCTAATATAAGAGGCCTGCAATGGCACCCCACTCCAGTACTCTTGCCTGGAAAATTCCATGGACAGAGGAGCCTGGTGGGCTGCAGTCCATGGGGTCTCGAAGAGTCAGACACGACTGAACGACTTCCTTTCACTTTTCACTTTCATGCATTGGAGAAGGAAATGGCAACCCACTCCAGTGTTCTTGCCTGGAGAATCCCAGGGACGGGGGAATCTGATGGGCTTCCGTCTATGGGGTCGCACAGAGTCGGACACAACTGACGAGACTTAGCAGCAGTAAGCCTTCTTCAATGAACGGATGAACTTACTCCAAGAAAGTGGGACTTCCCTATCGCTCAGATAGTAAAGAATCTGCCTACAAATGCAGGAGACCCAGGTTCGATCCCTGGATCAGTAAGATCCCCTGGAGAAGGAAAATGGCCACCCACTCCAGTATTCTTCTATGGAGAATCCCACGGACAGAGGAGCCCAGCAGGCTATAGTCCATGGGGTCGCAAAGAGTTGGACACGACTAAGCGACTAACACACACAGAGTCCAGGGAAGTAGAGTCCAGAGAGGTGAAATCTGACCAGGGTCACACAGCACAAACCAGTACTGCAGGAGAATCAGAACTCAAGTTAGAACCAGCTATTCCCTTCATAGTGGTTCAGACAAGGGCTTCCCAGCCCCAGCTCTAGCCCCAAGCACTGGGCTCACATGCAAAGGAAGGGGCTCCACTGAGTCCTCGCCAGCTGCTGTGGCCTACCAGTCCCCAGGCAACCCACAGGACCAGCCACTAGGCTACAGGGAGAGCCAGGCTGACCCTGCCCCCAGGTCACCCCCCCACCCCCCGACACTTCTCACAGAGCTTGGGGGCAAGCCTCTGCCTAACAGGAGGGGCCAGCTAGGCAGCCTGATTCCAGAGTGCCATGGGAGGTGACAACAGCCAGCAGTACACAATCCTGCCTAAATATTTCAGCAGGAAACCCAAATATTTAGAGAGAAGGGGAAAAACAGAATGCACACTTCAAAGCCAATCAACGGGACCTGGCTATCAAGGACCCATGGAGAGGGGAGGTGGGTGGTGTCTGACCCCAAGGAGGGCACAACTTAGACCCCACATCTGGTGTGACCAACCTTCCAGGGATGTCACCTGTGAGGTCATCTGGACCCAGGATCCTCCCAGGACTCGTCCCCTTTCTCCAGAGGAGGAGGCAGGGCTCTGCTGGAAGGCAAGAGGCGATACACCTTCCTTTTCTCCTGGGAGGTGGATGAGTCTGCAGGAAATGAAAAATGGTGGGTGACTCCACTAGGAGTTCTGGTGGGCTTTATCATCCGTGTCTCCATCTCCAGACTGGGAGCTCAATACATGGCGGGGCCTGAAGTAGGCATTGGGAACAGCCCCTAGCCCAGAGATGGAGGTGCCAGAGTGAAACCGAGTACAGCCCTGTGGGGCTCCCAGGCTTGGACGCCTTTCTGTCCCCCATTTCTTGTAGGCAAGACTCCAGCCTCCGTGACCTTCCCCGAGTTCCAAAGGGCGGCTAATCAGGGAAGGAGCAGCCAAGAAACCACCTGAGGCAAGATTAAAAGGACCAGAGAAACTTATCAATATTAGGAGTTGACCACCCGAAACTCTGCACACTCTAATCCCAAAGAGACCCCACTTTGGACTCACTATTCTAAACCCTCATCAAGTTCTTTGATGAGAGACACCCATTTTTTCGAGAGACACCTTTTTTTCAAGGCAGAAACCCAGTGTGTTTCCCTTTGCCTGGCAAAACACAATAAAGCTATCGTTTTCTACTTCAGCCAATACTGTCTCTGGGATTTGATTCAGGACTGGTGTACAGAGAGGCCGAGCTTTGGATAACAAGAGCGGCAGCTAACAGAGGAAATCACCAGTTGCTTGGGCCGGTCAAGTGTGTTTACATGGATTCTGCAGGAATGAGGGCAATGCTATACTGTAGTCCCATTTCACAGATTAGGAGACTGACTTGCTCAAAGTCACATGGCTAAGTATTCAGCCAACTACACAGAGAACTTCCCGAGGCACCCTAGGGTTCTGCAGCCACCACACACACCCTGTACTTTCCCACCTCCGGGCCTTTGCTCCTTGTTTTTGTATGCTTCACAGTGTGGGCTCTGTGTTCAAATCCACATTCTTCCACCTCCTAGCTGTACAGCCTCGGGCAAAAGAGTGAAGTTGGAGGAGCCACTCTGTTGCTCTTGCCCTAAGGTGGGGTTGCTAACCCTCCAGCAGAGGGTTGCCCCAGGACTATGAGATGATACACACAAACCTTTCCCACTGCCAGTGGGAAGCAAGTGCTCAGCAACTGCTAGGTGGAATCACCCGCAGCCCAGGCCCCAATCCCTGCCCACTCGAAGCCTCCTGACTCTACCTCCCTTCAGATCCAAGGCTCTGAAATCAACAAGGCAGGGTGACTCTCAGCCTCTAGCTAACCATGCCGCCCTGGGCAAATCCCCTGACCTCAGCAGAGCAATAACACCTAACCCACAGGACAGGTTCTATGAGATCAGGTAAGAACCAGGCTGGCACCTGGGAGGTATTCGGCAGAAAGTTCACGGGGGCTGCAGCCCACTCCACTCATTGCTTCTGCCCATCTCAATGCTTCTCTCTCCACTTTAAGTTCAAGAGCAGAAATTCACCTCTCAACAGTACACGCCTGGGACCTCCAGCTGCACCTATGAACACCACTCAGGTAGCAAGCTCTTTACCTGTCTTTCTCTAGAGTAGGGTCTCCCTGAGGGCAGGTGCAACGTTTTGCTCAGAGCCAGACCCCTCCCCACCACAGGCCACAGGCTCTACAGGCAGGCCTCAGGAAACAGGAACTGCCTCCTCCGAGGCCCCCTGACCCTCGTCCATCTCTCCAGCCTCACCATCTGCAACCCATCACTCGGCACCAGTTCTATATTTCCCTCATTTCAGCACCACAGCCCTGTTTCTCTCTGCAGCTAGACTGAGCTCCAGAGGGCTAAGCCCCCATCTGGTTTCTGAGGCTTCGAAGTGAGGTTTCTGTCACACCAAAGTGACAGCTGGCAGGCAGGGGTCCCCCTGTGACCCCCCAACTCTGCCCAGGTCTCTGAAGTTTGGGGTGTCAGATGAATTGCTCACAAAAAGGCGAGACACCTCAGGCAGCTATACAGAGCTGGAGCACCCCACCCTCTACGATTACCGAAAAAGGCAACTAAGGCGTCATGAATGGAGGGGACCCAGACCTGGACCAACAAGGAAGGGAGAGAGAGGTACCCTAACTGCAAGCTGGGTGTAAGGGAGTGTGGGTGGGCTCTTTTATGGGGCTGTGAGCTCTGTGGGCTTTGGTGGAAAAAACCACACTCCCTCACATCAGAAGAGAGGGAGGAGACATCTTTATCAGAACACCGAGGGGGTAAAAGCCTCAGCCCGCAGAAACGTTAGTTTAGAACAGAATGCTCCACTTCTTTTAAGTTACAAACAGCTGTTGAAGGAAGAGGAATCTTTCTGAAATGCTGTTGACTCCCTTACTGGAAAATTGCAAAAATTTGGTGAGTTCAAATTCTTTGGCTCAACCCAGACAGCCTGGTCATCTGACCCTCACCCCTCTGTCCTGTGGCTGCAGCCCAGAACCATCAGGCAGTTTCACACCTCCCTGAGGAGGGCTGCAATGAAAATGGACCCTCCATCCTGCCCTCTCTCTAGCTTTTTCACAAGGGTGGTGGAGGGACTTCCCTGGCTGTCCAGTGGTTAAGACTTCAACTTCCAAAGCAGGGAGAGCGAGTTCAATCCCTAGTTGGGGAGTTAAGACTCTGCAGGACTCCTAGCCGGAAAAAAAAAAAAAAAAAAAGCATAAAACAGAAGCAATATTGGAACAAAGTCAATAAAGACGAATGGTCCACATCCCCCCTCCCCCGAAAAATCTTCAAATAAATAAATAAATAAATACAAAGGTGGTTCACCCAGAAGTGGAATTGCTGGATCATGTGGCCTTCCCTGGTGGCTCAGACAGTAAAGAATTTGCCTGCAGTGCAGGAAACCCAGGTTCGATCCCTGGGTCTGGAAATCCCCTGGAAGAAGTTATGGCAACCCACTCCAGCATTTTTGCCTGGGGGAGCCTGGCAAGCTTCGGTCCACTGAATTGCAAAGAAATAGACACGACTGAGCCAGGAACACATACACACACCTGGCAGTCTATTTTTAATTTTTTGAGGAATCTCTACACTGTCTCCCATAGTGGCTGTACCATTTTACACCAAAATACAAACACTATACAATTCCACTTGTAAGATATCTAGAGTAGCCAAATTCACAGAAACAGAAAGTAAAATGGTAGTCACACAGCCCTGGGGAGAGGCGGGGGGTGGGGGGAAGGAGAGCTGTTTAACAGGTCTAGAGTTTCAGTTTTGCCAGATGAAAACATTTTGGAGATCTGTTTCACAGTAACGTGAATACATGTAAGACTACTCAACAGCACTCAGAAAAAAGGTACAAAGGGTATACTTTGGTATGTGCTTTTCACTATAATTAAAAGAAAAGAAAGTCAGTTGCCCTTTCTTCTGCTCTACGAAGATCTGACTCCGTGCCCTCTACACTGGGGTATGGAAGCGACATCACGTAGAAGTGGCATTTAGGAGCTCGGTGGCAGTGGCAGCTAACACTTAATGAGCCTTGCCGCGTGTCAAGCACTGTTTCCAATAAGCAACCTGTGAAGGTGATATAATGCCATGCACGCAGAGGCCACCCGTCACCAACAGACACACGGCTTGGGTGGTGACTCTTTCAGCAACAGTAAGGGGCCCACACCGATCAGCCAAGTGGCACGTGGACAAAGACGCCTGCCGAGAGCAGCAGGTCCTCTTATCCGTGCCAACGCATCCTTAGGGAGAACGAGGAAGTCAGGGCTCCTCCACTTATTCCAGGGGTCCGGAGGGACTCTCAGCAAAAATCTCCAAGGGGATTCACCTCTATCTTCTCACTCCTCCCAAGGAACATCTGGAGGTGTTCACATGCTATTTCATGCTCTCCTACGATCACCGCCTCACCGGGCCTCTCTCTATCACCCCAGTGATAGAGAGCACTCCGTTCTCGTGGTACTACTTGGCTCTAGCATCTCAATTTGTACAAAGACTCTCCTTGGGGCTCCGTCTCAGGAGCCTGGCTTCCCTGTTCCCCAAAGCCTTGTACTTCCCTGTCCCCCTCCCCCCGCCCCTCGCCACACACACCGAGTTCAAAGGCTGAGGCCAATCTAACAGCAAACAACCAAGTTCAAGATGAAAGCTCTTGGCTTGAGGTCAGAGCCAGCCAAGCACAGCCTCCAAAACCGGAGGACTGTGTTTCTTTTAAACGCCAGACTATAAATAGGGCAAAACCCCAGGAAAACACTTAGAAGCCGCAGTCATCACCTCCCTTGTGCCCCCCCTCCTACAGGACTCCCCCCACCCCCACGAGAACCTTTCAACACTTGCTAATCTCTGCCTTCAATAAGCCTCTATTACTATGCCATCTGTAGTCATCCTAAGGGCTCTAGTAAAACTCAAAACGATTCAATAAAAATTCACCTTAACTGTAAAAATTCTAACCAGAGTAGTTAACGAAAGCAGATTTATCAATCTGAGAATTTGTTGTTTTGGCTGCCCTTGACGTTGAGCTCAACAAACATAAGAAAACGAGAGCCTTTAGGAAGGAACCTCTTCTGTTTGCTCTCAACAAAACCCAACCTCCTCTCCACTTCCCACTTCTGCACTCCTAGACGGTGAGAGTTGTTTCGATTGAATGACCCAGAGGCTTCTGTGATCCTGGATAATCAAAAGATCGATTGTGCTCCCTTTACTTACAAAGGCAGTTAAGTGGACCAGTGCACTTTACAATTTCCAACAAGGCTTGAAACAAAAGAGGCTTTCATGTTAACCCTAGGTTCCCCCCCGCCCCCCACCACCAAATTCAAGTCATGTGCCCAGTCTGAGCATTTGGTCAGATGTAATTTTACATGATTCGTAAATTTTTTTAAACTTTTAGGAGGAGGATTGGTGTCAGAATCTCAATGTTGAAATCAGCCTTACTCTATGGACCAGAATATGTGTGGGGGAGTGTGAAGGGCCCAGAAGATAAAAGGAGAGCGACTGGGCAGACAGAAAACCTCGGAAGAGGACAAGGCAGGTAAGGAGGTCGGTGGGATCCAAGAGGCTTCCAGGAACAGGTCAGCTCTGTGAGCAGTCCAAGAAAACCTGGTTAGGGATGGGGCCCCAGCAGAAGACAGGGCCTGAGGTGACCCCTGCACCCCCAGGAAACAAAGGATCCCCAAGAGCCACATTGTGAAGCCCGTGGTCTCCCTCCTGGCCCTCTGCTAGGATCCTCTTCTCGCTCTTTTCCTGCTTTGCTGTTGGTGTTCAGTTATCCAGTCGTGTCTGACTCTCTGCGACCCCATGGACTGCAGCACGCCAGGCCTCCCTGTCCCTCACCATCTCCTGAAGTTTGCCCAAGTTCACGTTCATTGCATCGGTGATACCGTCCACTGATCTCATCCCGATGCCCTCTTCTCTGACACCCTCATAAATTCCCAGTTCCCACTCTTGGGAATTCCCAGGTGCCCCAGGGGTTAGGATTCTGTGCTTCCACTGCAGGGGGAACAGGTTTGATCCCTGGTTGGGGAACTAAGATCCTGCATGCCGTGGGGTGTGTTCAGTCACTCAGTTGGGTCCCAATCTTTGGGACCCCACAGGCTGCAGCCCACCAGGCTTCCCTGTCCATGGGATTTTCCAGGCAAGAATACCAGAGTGGGTTGCCATTTCCTACTCCAGGCTGTGGGATAAGGCGCTGCCAGAAAACAAACAATTAAAAAAAACATATAATGATCAAGATCCCACTCTGGCTGGAGGGCATCTCCTCCTGAGTGCTCCCCCCCCAGCCACCACCCCCACCGCTAAAGTCAGGCTGGACCTGGGGGCCCTGGCTCACTGTCTTGTCAAGGTGGGTTTTTCCATCCTTCTCCCCAGCAGGCCAGTCTGAGCCTGGCTGTGTCTAATTCATCCTTGCATTCCCAGTGCTTTGCCCACTGCCGCACACGCAGCAGGCACTTAATAAACACTTGTTGGCTAATTCCCATATACTCTGCAATATACTTCAATTTCACTTCAGTTTGAAACCTGACCCTGTACTGTAAGAACCTGGGCAAATTACATCATCTTTTCAAGTCTTCATCTTGATTGAAAAGGGAAGACTAGATTAAGATCAGAGTGTAAGTAAAGTGCTTATTCAGAGTCCTGGCGCACAGTCAGCCCTGGAAAACCTTCCAGTTTAGGATCGCTGCAGAGATGAAGGTTGAGAAAGGTTCATTCCTGCCCGGCACCCCAACCCTCTGGTTTTTCTGCGCTTCTCAAGGAGAAGCGGGGTGGGGTGGACGGCTACTGTAAGGGAGGAGGGGCCGACTCAGCCAGGCACAGCACAGGAGACGCCTGCGTGCCCATGCCTGTTCAAGGGGAAATAGAAAATAGAACTTCCCAGCCGACCAGAGTCCAGCAGAACCAATTTATTAAGCTCACCGACATACCAACAGCTTCACATGCCTAAGGGGGAGGGCAAGGGTGTATGGACCAGGAGCAGGCTCTGGTGGCAGATGTCCAGGTCTTAGCCAAGTCTGTGTGTGCCCTCCTGGTCATTCCCTTGAGCTTCAGCTTCCTTATCTGAACACTTAAGGGTGCTATAAAGAGTACCTGACTAAGGCAGGTCAAGGACCCAGCAGGTTGCCCTGGTCATTGTGTCCTCAGCTGTGTAGCGGTGCGAGGCTCAGTGTTTTCAGTTACACCTGTACACACCCAATGCCTGATGCTTCCATCTATTCGACCCTCGCCAGACTCAAACCTCATTCAAAGCTCACTTTGCAGATGAGGAGAGGCCAAGTCAAATGGTTTGATGGGTAAATGGCGAAGCCAGATGGCAAAACCAGCTTAGGGCCTCTCTCGTAAAATGCTGATTGCCGCCCACAATGCCCAACATGCCAGGTGCTCAGCCAATGCCAATTCCTCTTGTGGGAGCCTCTGCAATTTAGGAAGAGGCTGGGGGAACGGGTCACCCAGCGGCTGGAGGAGCAGGCTTGAGAGCAAGGGTTCAAGATGGTTCCGAAGGCTGGAAGGAGGGCGACCACGTGGCCTGGGGCCAGTGTGGCACAGAGCGTTTGAAAGTCAGCCTCCTCCACCTCAGTTCAACCACAGCATGCAGAGGGAGGAAGCAACTGACAACTCAGGGGCTATTTCCAAAGATCTAAAGAAGGGTGCCTTAACTCCCTTTCTCTCTTTGAAAGAATACACAAAATTCCCACTCTAAGAAAAACCTCAAACCAGGCTGTACCACCCCCTCCCTTCCAACAGCCCTTGGGGCAGGGGGTTGGCCCCCACCCCAGGAATTCCTAACCAGGGACTCTGTTAGGATTACAAAGGTGATTATTCTAAACTTGATAAAAACACAGAACTCAGGTGGAAAATGTCGGAGCAGCTAGTCGGGTAAGAAGATTTTTGAATTTTCATTTTTCCTTAAACCAATTTCCTGAGACCTGAAGCAGTGCCCCAAGTCCCAGATCAGAGAGCAATGCCAGGCAGGTTTCTGTGGATGGAAAGCAATGCTGGGATAACGCTTCCACTGGTCCATTCTCATTTCTGGGTTTTTCCTATGAAGGGAGGGGACTCGCCATATTGGATATGGCTTGAGAGGCTGGCCTGTCTATAAGCATGTCCCAATCAAACTAGCCTGAGGCCCAAATCTTTTTCCTAAGGTTACCTGCTGGATTTGGGGGAGGGGGATAGGGGGATGCTAATTGCTGGCGAGTTTAAAAGGACCTCAAAAATGTCAGATTTCTTGCTTGCTCCAACACCTTAAGAAAGCTGTCTAACCTCCAAAGCTATAACCACCAGCTGCACCCGGGTGCCTCACCCAGACCACCACCCCCCCTTTCCCTACTCCTCGTGTTTTGAAGTTTATTTTCCCACATTCAGCCTTGAATTCTTTCCTTCCTTCCCCTGCCGTGGCGGAGGAGCCGCAGAGAGGGAAACACTTCGAGGGCAGCTCGATTCTTTATCGTCCCTGCCTGCCTTCCTCCCCCTCTAAACAAAGCCCTGGAGCAAAGTAAACAACAACTCTTCTCCAGAGGAATTGTTTCCTCAAGGGAAATTATAAAGTGACCCCCCCTCTCCCCAACACGCACACACAGGGCAGACACCCATCCCAAGGAAGGCGCAGCCACCCAGATCTGCTTTTAGGGGCGAGATCACCCAGCTCCCTCCTGAAGCCCATCCTCCCACCAAACTCATCTCCCAACAGCCCCCAGCCCCGGAAACTGCTCCCAGGCAGGAGACTCTCCACTAAAATCCAACACCCAACCTTCTAACCTAAACCTTTCACTGGCTCCTAAGAGGACAAATCTATTTGACCAGCTGCCAGCAGGCACCTATAAACTCACCAGGGGTATTTAGGTGTCCATCGATTTGGGGACAAAAAGGGGAATCCACAGGCAAGACACTGTCTTGCTTTCTAATGCTTTCAGCCTTCCAACAGAGCAGAGCAGGAAAGACATGAAGACGGGTTTCTTCCCATTTTACATACAGGGACATTGCCGCGGGAAAAATGAGAGGCAACTATACAGCCATAGAGGACTGGAGAGGCAACGTAGATCAAACATTGTTCCTCATCAAAGTTCCTTTCTGACGTCTTTTACCCCAAGAGAAATGTCACACCTTGGACAATATCTGCACTCCACCTCACCACCTAGAGCCTTCACCCGCTCTTACCCAGGTCTGGTGGTTCCCCTGGAGGCAGGCCATTACGGTAGGCCAAGCAGGGTGAGGCTGAAGCTAAGAACCTTCGAGAAACTGGGGTACAGGCCTTCGGTCCCCAAACACCCCCGCAGTTTATCCCAGTGAGATTAATGTCAACTATAGTATACACGAATCTACCCCAACACGGAGGAGAAACTCTCCCACCACCTCCCATTCTGCACAACCTCTCCTCCCTTCCCCCACCCTCGAAAAGGGACGCCCCGGGTGCTGTCCTTTTGTTCCACTGGTTACTTTCACAAAGTTGAACTCCAAGCCCTTCGGGGATGTCTCCACGAGATAAGCCTTCCCGGAAGCCTGCGCGAGTCTCCAGCGTTCCAGGCACCAGCCCGCATCCCGGAGGGGTCAGGCCCGACAGAGCCCCGACCGCCCCCCAATCCCGAGCCCTGCGAGGGACGAGGGAGCCTCGCGCCATTCCCCCGGGCTGGTGAAGAAAAGCCGAAAAAGAGCCGGCGGGGTGCCGGTCTGGCCCGGGAGTTGGGAGGTGGAGACGCCAGGGGGTGGCACCCGGCGGGTGCCCCGAACTCTGGGAGCGTCTCCAAGGGAAGATAAACGCCCTTATCCGCCCCACAGTCTCCTCCAACCAGGGAGGTACCCGCGCACCCACACCGAGCCACCTCGGGCCCTGGTTCACCCGCGGGTCAAGCCTAAGTTCTCTCTCGGCACAAACTGGGTTCCAAAGAGTCCGCGCGCGTGCGTTGATTCCTGTGTCCATGGGTGAACGACGGCTTCCAGCGGTCAGACACGGTGAGATATCTTCACCGATCATCCCCCAGGACCACCCACAGAGAGTGAGGGTCATCCAAAGCTGCGAGGGGCTCCCCTTCAGCACTCCTTAAACCTCCAGCTCACCTGCAGGATCTTGTCCAGACCATCCTTGCCCAGGCACGGGAACTCCTTGAGCAGATGCACTTTCTGGGTATAGTAGTTCGTCTTCGCCTGTTTCCAATACGGCTCCTCTAGCACCTCGAAGATCGCCGCCCCGATGGCCAGGTAGAAGATAATGGCCGAGGTGAGCAGAGGGCCCCGGTCCACCATGGCTCCCGAGAGGCCGCCTCCTGGAGAAAGCCTCTCCTAGCCCCAGCGACTCCCAGTCCCACCCGCTCTCCAGACCCTGGAAACAGCTGTTTGAATTTGGAGCTCCGCATGCGCAGTGCTCCGTTCAACCCGGCGCAGCTCCACCAACAAAGTTGCGGCTCCAAGTTGGTCCACTGAGCGCGGGGGAACTGTGCGGACCCTTCTCACGCGCGCCAGGGGTGGGCGGACACAAAAGGGGCCAGGGGAGGGCCCCGGATCGCGGGAGGGAAAGGAGCTGAGGGAACCCGGGGCAGAGCTCCCGGAGCCACGTGCGCCACTCCTCCGCGCGCCACAGCAATGAGCACCGCGCCCGCCTCGGGGAGCCTCTTTTACACGGGCCTGCAGCTCTCGGCCCGGGAGGAGGGGCCGCCGAGGGCCCGCCCCCGTGCAGGCCCCGCCCTGCGCAGGGCGGGCGGCGGGCCCCAGAGTCACCGCTAGGTGCGCGCTGGAACCAGCTCCCGACCCCGTGCGCTCTTTTTTCCCCCAGCCCCAGGCCACAGCCAGGGTCCGCTGCGCGCCCCGTATGCCCACAGAGGTTGTGGTCTCATGGCCTCACGTTTCTTACTAGTGCTGGTGTATGAACTAAAATGAGTGTGTGCCAAATGACTGGGGTCAGGAAGTTATTACTGTTGCTATTTTCCTTATAAGCCAATTTTCATTTGCTCATGTTTCTGCCAAGAACACCTGATTCTGTCTCTGTCTCACACACCTTCCTGTAAGACAGGGGAAAGGCCATTAGAAAGGGACTGGGGAGGCTGTAGAATCAGAGAATATCAGGAACTAAACCAGTCAATAAGGCGTGCATGACTCCTCCCTCTCATTTCAGTCTCCCCTGCCCTGGTGAGAGCACCCCCCCAACCCACCCCCAGCCCTCCATATCAAGGAAAGAGCAACCCTGTGCATACCCCTCCCCACAAACACGCTATGACTATACAGGAAACACTTGACCTGTTTCATACTCCCAAACATATTTAAAGTGCAACACCCCCTCCCACATACACACAGACACATAAACACACACACTCCTTATCCTCCTTGTTGGTCTTATTTTCTTCCTGGCACTAAATTCCTTCTAATATAAAACACTAAAATGATGACAGCTGTGGAGTCTGGACTGTTTGCTGACATAACCCCAGTGTGTGTTATATAGCAAACATTCAAACATTTGTGAAATGGAGTGAATGAATTTATGAATTTGTCAAAAGCACACACCCAAAGCCAGAGCACTTAGGCAAGAAAAAGAAATAAAAGGCATCCAGACCTTGGTCAAGATCCTTTGGCCCAACTTGGTCCTGTGTGGCTGGTCAGCGAGAGTAAGACCTGTAGGTATGGCTCTGGTCACTCCAGGCCTCGCTTCAGGACAGAATGTTCCAGAACTGTGCTGCTGTTATAAGGCCTCCAACCCAAGATGGGGATCCTGCTGAGGAGCTTCAGGGTACCATCCTCACTTATCTGGGGGTGCTACCCAACTCACACGGCCTGGTGACCACAAATGTCTAGTCTGCTCACAAGGGCAGTGCAGAGCTAGAGAGAGTCATAGCCTTGGGAATGTCCTCTGATGAAGAAGAATCTGAAGGCTTATAAGATAGTTTTGTGTGGAATGTTGGTGTGCTGAAAAATAGTTGTGTGTGTCCTATGCACGTCTGTACTTCTACCCCTTTGGTGTGGATCAACAGGGCTGAGAGAGCAGGCATGTACAGAAGTATGAGCAAAGGCCGTTTGGAATCTGAAAAACTCCTGGGAAACTAAAGATGACAGTCTAGTGGAGAGGACAGAACTGGGGAAGGGGGGCAGTGGTGGTGGCAGCAGGAGTCCTGTCTCCAGTGACAACAGCCCAGCAGGCACCCCTTGGGGTCCTCATCCTAAAATCCTCCAGCTGAGTAGTTGGAGAAGCTGCAAGATCTTGCGTGGAAGGACGTTCCCATGTTGGCAAAATTAAGGAACAAATGGGTCTTGAATTAAAAAAAAAAAAAAAGGCATCCAAATTGGAAAAAAAAAAGTGAAATTGTCAATGTTTTCAGATGACGTGTTGTTATACATAGAAAGCCCCAAAGAGTCTACCAAAAAACAAAACAAAAACTGCGAGAAATAACCAATGAATTTAGTAAGGTTGCAGGATAAAAAATATGTTGTGTTTCCATACACTAATAATGAGCTCTCACTAAGAGAAATAAAAACAGTTCTGTTTATAATGGCATCAAAAAGAATAAAATACCTATGAATAAATTTAACTACGAGGGTGAAGGACCTGTACACTGAAAATTGTAGGACATTGGTGAAAGAAATTAAAAAAGACACAAATAAATGGAATGGAGAGATATCCTGTGCTCATGGATTGGAAGAATTACTATTGTTAAAATGTCCATAGTCACCAAAGCAATCTCCAGATTCGATGCAATCCCCATTGAAATTGCAATGACATTTTTCACAGAAATAGAACAATCCTAAAATTTGTATGTAATCACAAAAGATCCAGAATAGTTGACGCAATCTTAAGAAAGAAGAAAATAGCTGGAGGCAACACACTTCCTGATTTCAACCTATATTCCAAAGCAACAGTAATCAAAACAGTAAGATATTGGCATTAAAAACAACTCATGGATCAATGGAACAGAAAGGGCAACCCAGAAATAAACCCACAATATGGTCAATTAGTTTACAACAAAGGAGTCAAGAATACACAATGGGGAAAGAATAGTCTCTTCAAATAAATGGTGTTGGGAAAACTGGACAGTCACATGCAAAAAAGGAAACTAGTCTACTATCTTATACCACCCATAAAGATTAACTCAAAATGGATTAAAGAATTGAATGTAAGACCTGAAACCATAGAACTCCAAGAAGAAAACATAAGTGGTAAATTCCTTGATATCAGGCTATAATTTTTTGGATCTGACTCCAAAAGCCAAAACAGCAAAAGCAAAAATAAACAAGTGGGACTACATTGAATTAAAATTTCTACCCAGCAAAGAAGATTATCAACAGTGAAAAGGCAACATTTTGAATAGGAGGAAATATTTGCAAATCGTGTACCTGATAAGGAATTGATACCCCAAATATATAAAGAATACATATAACTCAGTATTATCAAAAATAAACAATTCAATTAAAAAATAGACAGAAGATCTGAATAGACATTGTTCTAAAGAAGACATACAAATGGCGAACTGGTACATGAAAAGATGCTCAACATCATGAATCATTAGAGAAATACAAATCAAAACCACAGTGAGACATCACCTCACACCTGTCAGAATGGCTATCATCAAAAAGACAACAAATAACAAGTGTTTGCCAGGATGTGGAGAAAAGGGTTCACATTACCTGCCAGCACTGTTGGTAGGAATGTAAATTGATGTAGCCACTATGGAAGAAAGTATGAATGTTCCTCAAAAAGTTAAAAATAGAACCACTATATGATCTAGCAATTCCACTTCAGAGTATTTATCCGAAGAAAATGAAAACACTAACTTGAAAAGCTACATGCACTCCTATGTTCACTGCAGTATTATTTACAATAACCAAGACATGGAGACAACCTAAGTGTCCACTGATGGATGAATGGACAAAGAAACTGTGGTGCATATCAAATTGGGAAAGGAGTACGTTAAGGCTGTATACTGTCACCCTGCTTATTCAACTTATATGCAGAGTACATCAGGTGACATGCTGGGCTGGATGAAGCACAAGTTGGAATCAAGATTGCCGGGAGAAATATCAATAACCTCAGATGTGCAGATGACACCACCCTTATGGCAGAAAGTGAAGAGGAACTAAAGAGCCTCTTGATAAAAGTGAAAGAGGAGAGTGAAAAGGCTGGCTTAAAACTCAACATTCAGAAAACGAAGATCATGGCATCTGGTCCCATCACTTCATGGCAAATAGATGATGAAACAATGGAAACAGTGAGAGACTTTATTTTGGGGGGTTGCAAAATCCCTGCAGATGGTGACCGGAGCCATGAAATTAAAAGACACTTGCTCCTTGGAAGAAAAGCTATGACCAACCTAGACAGCATATTAGAAAGCAGAGACATTAGTTTGCCAACAAAGGTCTGTCTAGTCAAAGCAGTCATGTATGGATGGGAGAGTTGGACTATAAAGAAAGCTGAGCGCTGAAGAATTGATGCTTTTAAACTGTGGTATTGGAGAAGACTCTTGAGAGTCCCTTGGACTGCAGGATCAAACCTGTCAATTCTAAAGGAAATCAGTCATGAATATTCATTGGAAGGACTGATGCTGAAGCTGAAACTCCAATACTTTGGCCACCTGATGTGAAGAACTGACTTCTTGGAAAAGACCCTGATGTTGGGAGATTGAAGGCAGGAGGAGAAGGGGACAACAGAGGATGAGATGGTTGGATGGCATCACTGACTCAATGGACATAAGTTTGAACAAGCTATGGGAGTTGGTAAGCCTGTTGTGCTGCAGTCCATAGGGTTGCAAAGAGTCGGACACAGCTGAGCAACTGAGCTGAACTGACTGGAATACTACTAAAGAATACATAAATGAGAAAGAAATACATAGAAAAGAAACCTTGCTATTTGCAACAATATGGATGAACTTTAAGGGCATTATGTTAAGTGAAATGAGTCAGACATGGAAGACAGATGCTGCATGATCTTACTTATATGGAGAATAAAAAACACGTAATAAATTCATAAATACATAGAACAGATTTGTAGGTTAGAGGTTGGGTATAGGGTGTTAGAATGTATAAACTTACAACTATAAAATAAGATATGGGGGTGTAATGTACAGACAGCATGGTGACTATAAGTAAATAATACTGTATTGCATATTTGAAAGTTGCTAAGAGAGTAAATCTGAAAAGTCTTCATCACAAGGAAAAAATTCTTTGTAACTGGGTATGACACATGTTAACTAGACTTACTGTGGTGATCATTTTGCAACCTATACAAATATCAAATCATTATATTGTGTTAGGTTAAGGCAATGGCAGCCCACTCCAATACTCTTGCCTGGAAAATTGCATGGGCAGAGGAGCCTGGTAGGCTGTGGTCCTTGGGGTCGCTAAGAGTCGGACATGACTGAGTGACTTCACTTTCACTTTTCAGTTTCATGCATTGGAGAAGGAAATGGCAACCCACTCTAGTGTTCTTGCCTAGAGAATCCCAGGGGCAGGGGATCCTGATGGGCTGCCGTCTATGGGGTCGCACAGATTCGGACGCGACTGAAGCGCCTTAGCAGCAGCAGTGGAAAAGTAATTGCAGTTTCAGACTGTGGATTTTAAATCATTATAACTAGGTTCAAACACATCTTTATTGATCAAAATAGGAAACATTACAATCAACACACTTTTGCCAATGAGAAATAAGATTGTTTATTCCTGTAGCATAAAAATCCATGCTTCGGGATTCAATAAACTCTTGGGAAGCATTTTCTGCCTCCTGTTGGTTGTGGAAGCATTTTCCCTGCAAAAAGCTGTTGAGATGTTTGCAGAATTTGGTTGGCAAGATGTCAGGTGAATATGGTGGATGAGGCAAAACTTTGTAGCCCGGTTTGTTCAACTTCTGAATCACCGGTTGTGTTACGTGTGGTCAGGCATTGTCATGGGGAAGGACTGGGCCCTTTCTGTTGACCAATGCTGGCTGCAGGCATTGCAGGTTTCCATGCATCTCATCGATTTGCTGAGCATACTTCTCAGATGTAATGGTTTCACCAGGATTCAGAAAGCTGCAGTGGATAAAAGATGGGCAGCAGACCACCAAACAGTGACCATGATCTTTTTTTTTTGGTGCGAGTTTGGCTGTGAGAAGTGCTTTGGAGCTTCGTCTCGGTCCAGCCACTGAGCTGATCATTGCTGGCTGTTGTATAAAATCTACTTTTCATTGCATGTCATGATCAGATTGAGAAATGATATGTTGTTGTTGTGTACAGTAAGAGAAGATGACATTTCAGAACATTGATCTTTTGGATATTCAGTCAGCTCATGAGGCACCCACTTATCAAACTTGTTCACCTTTCCAACTTGCTTCAAATTCCACACAACCATAGGACGGTCAACATTGAATCCTTAGGCAACTTCTCATGCAGAGTCAGCTTTGATGATGCTTTCAGTTGGTAGCTGTCACCTTCTAATGGCTGGCCACTACACTCCTCATCTTCAAGGCTCTCATCTCCTTTGCAGAACTTCGTGAACCACCACTACACTGTACATTCATTAGCAGTTCCTGGGCCAAATGTGTTGTTGATGTTGATAGTTATTTCTACTAATTTACAACCCATTTTGAACTCAAATTAAAAAAGCAATCGAATGTGCTTTTTGTCTAACATCATTTCTATAGTCTAAAATAAATATAAAGTAAACAGCAAGTAACATCATTAGCAAAAATCACAAATTGAGAAATGTATGTTAAAATGATGTATATGTATACTTACTTAGTCACTCAGTTGTGTCTGACTCTTTGCGACTCCATGGACTGCAGCCTGCCAGGCTCCTCTGTCCACGGGGATTCTCCAGGCAAGAGTACTGGAGTGAGTTGCCATGCCCTCCTCCAGGAAAATGATGTAGAAACACATTTATTTAAGAATGTATTCCAATAACGAATGGCAGATTTCAACAATGCAAAAAATGCAATTACTTTTGCAACAACCTATGGCTGGATGGCATCACGGACTTGAGGGACGTGAGTCTGAGTGAACTCCGGGAGATGGTGATGAACAGGGAGTCCTGGCGTGCTGCGATTCATGGGGTCGCAAAGAGTCGGACACGACTGAGCGACTGAACTGAACTGAACTGAATATAATACATCTGAAATTAATGTTATATTTCAATTATACCCGAATTTTTTTAAATGAACCAAACTTATTTTTTTTAAAGAACTAACAAAACAGGACAACAAGAACAACAACAAAAAAACCACTTACCCAGGTTTTTTCTCATTCAGCTTGCTAATATTTACCAAGTGGTGGCTTAGTGGTTAAGAATCCACATGCCAGTTCAGGAGATGCGGGAGATGCTGGTCAGATCCCTGGGTCAGGAATATCCCCTGGAGGAGGAAACAGCAACCCACTCCAGTATTCTTCCTGGAGAATTCCCTGGAAAGAGGAGCCTGGCGGGCTGCAGTCCATGGGGTTGCAAAAAGTTAGACACGACTGAGCACAGCCTAATAATAAATAACATAAGCCTCAGGCTGCACTATATTCTTTCCAGGCATCTTCATCAGGCCCTGTCGTTACATCCACTTTGCAGTGAGGAAACTGAAGCCTGTGTGGGTTAGTTTGTTCAAAGTCAGAAGTTAGGGAGGGGGCACACTCCCTCCAGCACTCTGTAAGAGAGCTGGCCCTGACCCAGTCCCCTCTATGGGGGCAGGCATCGCAGTCGGCTGCACACTGACCCCTGGCCTTTTTTTCTTTCACCTTGGGAGAGAGGGGGACTTTGCTCAAAGGGCCAAAAGTTAGGGTAGTTCTTCCTTGGGGGCTGGAAGATGATACAAGTGATACCTTCAAGTCAGGCTGGAGCCCAGGGACTAAGGATGCAGGTTTGAAGGAATGCCCTGGGTTTGTGCATGTTTCCATTTCTCCTTCGTGGAACCACGTGCGTGTCCTCTGCAGGTTGAGACAGGAAGCTGGGAAAGCCCAGGTTCTGAGCTCTTGAAGCCTTTGGGAGCCGAGTCCGCTCAACAAAGGCCTTGAGGTGGCCCCCTCTGGAGACCACCTACTCTCCATCCAGAGCCCCTTACCCACTCCAGACAGATGCCTCTTTCTTAACTCCTGCCCCGCTCTCACCCTGCACAATGACGCCCCAGCGCTCAGCCTGGAGGGAGAGCAGACCCCTCTCTCTGGATAATGGCGGGGACTGCAGGGTGAACAGTTTACCCAGTGTGGGGTCGGGGCAGTTGGAGAGGCCACAGACTCTCTCTTTGTTTGGAAAGTTCTCTCCCATTCCTCTTCCACCTCTGGTCTGTGTTCTTTTCCTAAGAAAATAAAGGGCCTCTTCCTATTTCAGTCTCCCTGTCTCACAAAAACACTGCAGAAGAGTTTGGGGTGAATTGGCTTTTATTCGAAGATTTTTTTTCTTTTTATCATTTCTACTTTCCACGGTATTTCTCCATTCCCCGACCCCTTCCTCTTTCTCGCCCCCTCCATGTCACATTCATTCTCTCCTCACCCTCTCCTCCTGTGGGACCCCTTCCTTACCTTCCTGCATTTTCCCAACCCCCTTAACCCAGTTCTCCGTTCTCCCTGCTCCAGCCTCTCCCTCTTTCTTTTGGCTGCATCCTACGTTGAATGTTCTCCTCCCCTCCTCCGCCCTTTCCCTGGCCCCATCCACACGTTTGGATCAGCAATTTCTGATGGAGATCAGGAGCTGTGCCCATTCTCCGCACAACAGACAGTGGGGGCTTTGGGAAATAAACTGTACTGAAACCTGTGAATGTCTGGACAGCTGGAGCCTCAGGGACAGAAAAGGAAAATGTAGGTATATGGGGGGAGGAGGTGTATTTTCTTATACCGCTAATAAAAATACGTTCCAATGGCTTTATTATTATGCTTACGGGTGGTAATTGCTTTGGAGTGCTATTCTTTGCAAGGCAATCAGCCTTGAGAATGATTGAATTTCACTTTGGTACTAGACTAGACCTTCACTCGAGTCAGCTGGGTCCCAGCAGAAACTGGTAGAGCAGATCAGTTATTTTCTCCAAGGTCATGCTCCCAAACCCTGGCCGCAAAATGATCCTGACTCACCTTTGTCATTTCTTCCTCGGTTCAGTTAGATGAAGGGTTTATCCTCTTGGTGAATGAATGGTTTGATGATCCTTTAATAATGTTAAGATATTTACTGTTTTATTTCTGCTTAGGATTATCTCTGTATTTTGTTTAGGAATTTCAGTGGGAATAATCCTCCTCTGAAATTCATGACTGATCTAAAGAGACATATAAAAAACCATTGAAAGAATAAAAAGTTGTTCAACATCACCTGAAAACCTTGTATCCTTAAACAAACAAACAAAAACCTGTAGCTCTCAACTCAAAAGGTTTTATTTTTATTTTTGTCTTGTCATATTGCTTGGAAGAGAGACAGTTACAAATGCTTGTAAAATAGCTTGCACTGTGAAAGACTATCAGTTAATTTATAAACTTGCTTTGTTTCTAATGGATCATTTGGAAACCTGGGGAAAGTATCTGTTAAATTTCCATGTCTACAAAGCCTCTGTTTATTCAGTTAGAAAGGTTTCTGAGTAGTAAATTCAAGGTACGTGATAAGACTACCTTTACAGTTTATACCAGGAA
This sequence comes from Oryx dammah, assembly GCF_014754425.2. NCBI lineage: Eukaryota > Metazoa > Chordata > Mammalia > Artiodactyla > Bovidae > Oryx > Oryx dammah. Next base: position 37,696,141 of record NW_024070195.1, on the reverse strand, counting down.
ACACAAAATACAATCACAGCACAAAATGAAATCTTGAGCAATATAGTTGTAGCAAAAAAAAAAAAAAAAAGTAGTGAAAATGGTATACACATACAATAGAATATTATTTGGCCTTAAAAGAGAAGGAAAACCTGTCATATGCTACAACATGGCTGAATCTTGAGGACATAATGGTAACTGAAATAATCCAGTTACATAAAAGACAGGTAATGCAGGCTTCCACTTATATGAGGTATCCAAATTGGTCAAACTCTTGGGAACAGAAATTGAAACAGTCATTTCCAGGGCTGAGGAGAGGGAGAAAAGAATTATTCACTGCATGTATAGAGTTTCAGTTTTGTGAGAGAAAGACGTTTAGAGATCTGGTATCTAATGAGATACATATGGTTAACTCTACTGTGCTGTCCACTTCAAAGGGGTTAAGATGAAAAATTTTATGTTATGTATGAAGTTTAAGGTAAAAACACAGTTTAAAAAAAAAGTAGTGAAAATGAGACTTGTAAATTCAGTGTTAGCTATTTGAAGGGACAAGAATTAGCTGAGCATTGAGAAAAGAGATATGGCTAAGTAACCATAATAAAATCACATAAGTGTTGCCTCATCAGGGTTTCCATCACTCTTAACACCAAAGCTACTTGTCCTTTGCTCTGAGAGCCAGTTAAGCTATGGAGAAACTTGTCCTCATAAGTTAAGGGTTGAGCTTGAGCATGGATTTTGAATTATTTATATTTGAAGATTTCTGATAGGTCTCCATTGCCCTTTTAATGTATCTTCCTTTAGGTATGTATGTATGTTTGTATGTATTGCTACGATATTTGGCTTGTGGGATCTTAGTTCCCCAACCAAGGATTAAACCCAGAGCCTTGGCAGTGAAAGCGCAGAGTCCTAAACACTGGACCACCAGGGAATTCCCAGTGTCTTTTCCTTTAAAAGAGAACATGATAATATTAGAATTTCATTGCTGTGTGGCAACATATGAAATTTCTACTGCCCCCAAAACAACTCCGTAACAAGAGAGGCCCCCACTGCCACCAGTTTAGACATCACCTGAAGCTATTCCTTAGATGGGCTCATTTGTAACACAGCAGGGTGTGAGTTATGGGACCTACCTCCAAACTTTTCTCTCCAACTATCATTGACCCTTGAAATTCTACCATTTGAAGGTCATCCCTTTGTGTTAAACATTGTCCTTCCCTCTAAGATCTCTTTTGAAATTCAGGGAAGGAGTAAGGCATTAAGACTCTGTACATCTTAACCTTTTTTTGTCTGTTTGCTTTGAGTATTTATGGACATTTTTTCAGAAAAAAAATGCACTCATGCAAAAACTGAAAAAATTTTTATAAGTTCTGATGGTTCACAGGAAAACCCCACCCTGACCGCCCACCAAAGTTGTTCCTGGTGGGGTGACTCTGTAAGCACCTTGGGCAGGGAGCCTCGGGGTGACTGAATGGGGCTAGGAGGGACACTCAAGAGGAAGGGGAAATGTGTATACACATGGCTGATTCACATTGCTGTACAGCAGAAGCTGACACAACATTGTAAAGCAAGTATACTCCAATGAAAAAGTAAATGAATAAAACTGGCGAGTAAAAAAAAGAAGAAAAGGTGAGTGGAGAGGATGGAGGGCCCAGGGCGCTAATTTGTGTTTTCAAATTTGCCTGTAGCAATAACAATTAGGTGCTTTTTAAGCGTTCACTATGTACTAGAAATGCAATAAACACTCAATGAGATAATGCAGATCAATAAAGCATTTAGTCATTATTTACTCATTTGATGGTTGCTGTGACACCATGGGGGATTATTAGCCCATTTTACACGTGAGGGACACTGAGGTTCAGGGAAGTGAAGTAACTTGCCCCAGGTTCCTTGCTCAGGGTGATCTGAGCCCACAGGGTGTGGCTCTCCTTGTCGACCTGGGCAGGTGCTGTCACCACCTGCTGTCCCATGGCCTCCTCCACCTTCCCTGCAGCCTCCTGGCTTTTCCTTCTGGGCTGAGAATCCTCACCCTGCTGGCTCAGGTCGCCTATGCACTGAGGGGCTGACCGAGAATGACCGGGAAGGCCTGGCGGCCCTGTGGGGATACCTCTGTTGTCTCTGTCTTTCGAGTGAGCAACTTCCCCTGTAGCCTTCCTCTTTTGGAGATGGTGGCCTGTCCCCACTGGTCCCTTCCAGCCTGCTCCCTTTGGGTCATGCTTAACACAGATAGGAGCTTTAGAGATAAGAAGAATGGATGGTCAATGGAAGAATTGCTCTTTGCCTGTAGGATGATGGTACCATATTGACCCTACCAGAGTGGTCAGGTGACTGCTTGCAGTGCTTCGTATTCATACATTCATGTATTCACTGTTTCATTCCTTTGATTTTTTTTTTTGTTGTTGTTGTTGTTGTTTTTGAGCAACTACTTCATGCCAGACTCTGTACCCGGCATGGGGTATATAGCATAGTATGGCACTGCCCTTGTCCCAGAGGGCCTTCGCATGACCAGGAGACAGAGAAGCAGTAAAGGTCTATCCAGGGCTGGGAGCAGGAAGCATAAAGGAGAGGGTCAATGCTATCTGGTAGAGTCAAGTAACTTCAAAGAGAGGGTGACTTTGACATTCACTTTGGACGCTAGGTAAGAGTTCACCAGGTGCACTGGGTGGGGACAAAAATCAGTCATAAACACAGAAGGCAAAGACATGAGTTGGACTCCACGAACTTGAATGCAAAAACATTTTACAACTTTATTTGAACTAACCCCTACCTGAACTTTAGCATCCTCTTCAAGGGCAAATTACAGTAGTGCTAACAGCCCCTGAGACTTGGTCACCCACAGACAGCATGGTTCTTTGGCTATCACAAGAAAAGGGTGGCAGATGTTTCTAAATATTGTCGCAAACAAAAAGATGTCAGTTATTAGACCCACTGATATGCCTTCTAATACTACATGTTATTTCAAACCCACATATATTACTATACACAAACTTTATTTTTAAGAACTATTTTGATAATGGTGTTTTGATATAATTGGTTGCCTTTGGGACACAGCACATTTTATTTTAGGCATTGAAAAACATTTTACTAGGAAGAAGTCCACAGGCTTCACCAGCCAGCCAGAGGAGTGTATGAAACAAAAATAAGTTTAAGCGTGGAGTCCAACTCATGTGTCTGGGAGTGCTTTAAGCAGCAAATGTCCTGATCCCTGTAGTATATTCAAGAGCTCACCCAGGCAGCTGTGTCCTTCAGGAGGGGATGGCCACAGTCCAGAGGGGAGACAGTGGGGAGTGGAAGAACAGTAGAAGCAGGGGCAGTGAGAGGCTGGGATGGCTCAGGAGAGGTTAAGAAGCTCTGGGGCTCATCCCCGTTTTCAGAGCCCCTCTACTTTACGCCACTGTAGGCAAGACCCCCAGCACTCTAGAGTCTGGCACCCAGGATATACTGCCTCCCATCCCCCACTGCCTGAGTCCTTGGCTCACACAGGAGCCTCTTCCCTGCCTCCCTCACCCCCTGGCTGCTCTAAGCCACCCCGGAAGCCTTCCTTCAAAGCTACTGTCTCATGCCTGCGACAGCCCCACCTGGCCCCACCACAGCTGTACCCAAGAGACATAAAGGTCTCAGAGACAATTGGGCACTTGTCCCCCAGATGGGAGAGGTGCCTGGGGATTGGTGGAGAAGGGGGCGGGGAGGGGAGGAGGAGGTGGAGGAGAACGATGCCAAGGGGAAGGAGGAATTGGGATTCCTGGAATTTCTGCCTCCTGAGCCAACACCCAAGAGCGAGCTGGGCAATAACCAGAACTTAGGCGCACACAGGACTTCGGCCTTGGGGACCCAAGACATGTATATTTGGGCGATGGCTCAGTAGGCACTGGGGCTGCAGAGGCTCAGAGCCCCACACCTTATTATGGGATTCATAACACATAAGGGGCTATTCATTTAATATCGAAAGGGACTGGAATCTCTGCCCCGGTCACAAAGCACCTCAGTCCTCAAACCAGCCACCCAAACCTTCTCCTATGCTTGTGTCGGCGACCCAAGCTGACCTGGTCTGGAAAAGCCTTTGGTTGAGACCTTACTGAAGGTGAACACGTTGGGTGCACGGCCCAGCCCCTTTACTCTTTACCAGCGTACTGTCAGGGGACGGGCGGCGGGGGGTGGGGGGGTGCTAGTCTAAGCCATGCTGTGATAGGAGTCATGGGCACTGGGTGCTTCTCACACGTCAGGCACTGCAATCAGTGCTGAAACACGTCACTCCGTTTAACCTCACAAGGACCCTCTAAGGTAAGCCTGGTAATTATCTGCCTTTTACCTGCGAGGAAACTGTGGTTCAGGGAGGGGAAATAACTCACCCAGTCTGGTGGGTGGGGAAGCCAGGATAGGGACCCAGGTTGGTCTGGTGGCAGAGACCTCTGAGTACTTAGACAAGGTGGGACCCTTGTGAGTTTTGTGCCTCCGGCATCCGGTCCCATATCCCTGCAAAGTCAGATTTTTACCTCCTGGGGCACAGCAGTGCTGGCCCTGCTACTGATTTCGAAGCTGAACACCTAAGGCACAAGGAAAGCCCAGCTGAGGGTGTCTTAATTTGCCAAGAGGAGGTACCTACACGGGAAAGCTTCCCTACCTAGGGTGAAAATTATTGGTGCTCAGAGGCAGTGGAGAGAAAAAAGTCCAGGGACCACAGCTTCCCCTTCTTTCTGGCAAGCCCTTCCCAGAGGGACAGGGAGACACTGCAGGCCACTTCGGCCTCCAACCTACTCTCCCTTCCCTGCCTGACGCCAGGGGGCCATTCCTGAAGGACTGGTGTCCTAGGCAGTGAGTGTCAGTGGCTGTCAACCTCCCCGGAAGGGAGACAAAGTGGTGCCCCCATGGGAAGTACCCAACACCACCCTGAAATAGACTTGCCCTAAACTGAACTTGAATCTGATGAAGTCTCTAGCTACAACTACATTCCTAGGGAATACAGGGGACAGAGGAATATATTAAACTAAACCACAGGGGTTTAATTGATAAAATCCAAGTCAAATGACTTGGTTTCTTTAACAAATAAGTCACAGGGGAAAAAGAAAAGAAAAAAAGATGAGAGGCAGGGAGAAAGATTCAGCAGAGATCTATGGATTTCAAGGGACTTTAAAGAGAGCAATTACATGTAGAGACTTCGTTTGGTTCTTGATTCTAAAAGTGAAAGTGAAAGTGAACTCGTTCAGTCGTGCCCGACTCTTTGCAGCCCCATGGATAGTACTCTGCCCCAAGCTCCTCCATCCATGGGATTTTCAAGGCAAGAGTACTGGAGTGGGTTGCCATTTAAAAGAGCTTAACAATTTCTAACATTTAAGAACTAATTAGAGCTATTCTGTATAAAATAAGCTACAAGGATGTATTGTACAACACAGAAAATATAGCCAAAAGTTTGTAACAACTGTAAGTGGAATATAGCCTTTAAAAATTGTGAATCACTATACCATACACCTGTAACTAAAATAATATTGTACATCAACTATACTTCAATTAAAAAAAATTTTTTTTTAAGAGACAATTGGGAAAGTTAACATCATCAAATGGACATTTGATGATATTAAGGAATTTTGGTTAATTTTTTGCTGGACCACTGACTATCTGATACCTATTTTTTTTTTATTGTGACAAAATATAGTAACAAAATTTACTACTTTAATCATATTTAAGCTTATAATTCAGTGGTCTTAAGTACCTTCCCAATGTTATTAGACCATCACCCTATTCATTCCCAGATATTCATATTTTTAAGGTATAATATGGCATCGTGGTTTTAGAAAAAGACATTCTCAGACTTCTATGGCAGTCCAGTGGGAAAAACTCCACGCTTCCGTTGCAGGGGGTGGGTTCCATCCCTGGTCTGTGAACTAAGATCCCAGATGCAGCTTGGCTTAAAAAAAAAAAAAAAAGACATTTTTCTTTATAGAGATTAAACCAAATATTCAAAGAATCTTGTCACATCTCTGTTTTTCTGTTGCTCAAGGATAAAGTCCTGCATACCTACCATGACCTCTGGATCCAACCTCTGCTTGCCCCTCTGGTCATCTCTCCCACCACCATCTCGAGCCACTCTCTCTGACTCAGCCATGTGGCCTTCATGCCAGGACCACATGGTGAGTTTCAAGGGCACTTCTGCCTTTGTGGGGGTCCCTTCTTCCATACATTACATTTTACAAATGTATTAACCTGAAGAACAATGCACGAATATTTACACTTAAAACATTTTCTTCAACCCAAAGCCCATTTCTTTTCTTCTGATTTTAAAAGAAATTAAAATATTTGCATGAGCTCCTTTCAGTGCGGTGGGCCCCTGACAGCGTATCCATGATGGCTAATGGAGATATTAGCCTTTTCACGAATTCAGTCTCTATCTCCCCAAACACTCTTCCCCCACCACTTCCATCTTGGTGAGCCCTACTCTTCCTTGGAGAAGCCTTCTCTGACCACCCCAAGTCCTCATGATGAGCTCAAGGCCCCGTCACATGTACTCATGCTTTGCTACACCCTGGCTTCACGAGCAGCATCACAGTTGAGAATCATGTATTCATGTGCACTGTTCTTTTATTTTATTTATTTTTTGGTTGCACTGGGTCTTTGTTGCAGCTCACAGGCTTTCCTAGTTGCTGAGAGCAGGGGTTACTCTTGTTTGCCGTGTGCAGGATTTTCATCGCGGTGGCTTCCCTTCTTGTGGAGCACAGGCTGTAGATCGAGGGCTCAGTAGTTGTGATGTGAGGGCTGAGTTGCCCCACAGTATGTGGAATCTTCCTGGACCAGGGACTGAATCCATGTCCCCTGCATTGTCAGGTAAATTTTTAACTGCTGGGCCACCAGGGAAGTCCAATACGCGTGATTCTTTGTTGTCTCCCCCACTAGGCTGTCTGTCTCTGTGATCCTAGCACCCAGTCCTGGGCCTGATGCTTAGTAATAAATATTTGCTGAGTAGATAAATACATTCGAGGTGGAAAGGGATATCAGCGGTGTTTTAAAACAATCAAATAAGAGAAAGAAAAATGTCTGAAGAGAAATACACCAAAAGGTTAACCATATTTTTAGGGGGTGGGGAGGGGGTTAGGGGAGGATAGTAGGAGTTTAGAAAGAGTGGTAAGTTGAAGAGTGAATTTTACAAAGTTGCTGAGAAACTAGATCTTAAGCTCAAGGTCCTCACCACAAAAAAAGTAATGATAATTATGTGATTGAGGGAGGCTGTTAGCTAATGCTACGGTGGTAATCACATTGCAATATACAAACGTATTAAATCAATGTGTTGTTTACCTTAGACTTGCTCAGTGTTATACATCAACTGTCTCAACAAAAAAAGAGAGTGATTTTTAGTTTCCTGGTTATACTTAAGTGCATTTTCAAATTCTATCTCAATGACCACCTGTGTCTTGGGTCTTAAAAATATAAAAACCAAACAGCAGAGAAACATTCTTTCCAGACAAGTGCTAAAAGAAAAACTCTATCGTCTACAAACTCCTTGAAGCATCACTGTGTCTGTCTTGTTCTCTGTGATATCCCTTGCAATGGGCATATTGTTGTGGTTTAGTCACTTCAGTCATGTCCAACTCTTTGCAACCACACCGACTGTAGCCCACCAGTCTCCTCATGGGATTTTCCAGGCAAGAATACTGGAGCGGGTTGCCATTTCCTTCAGGTGCTCAGTCATTATTATTGACTGACCAAATGCTGATCCTTGGGGTCTGGATTAGAGATGGGAGCCGCTGACAGCAGGAAGGAGGCTGCTGTTTTGCCTGGATAAGGATGAGAGGGGGATGATGCACGGTCTGCAGAAGTTGGAAAATATGGGACCTTTTAGAGGTAGGACTCTTAGGACTGAGAGAGAAAGAATTCATTTAGCCTGGACAACTGCACGGATTGCAGAGAGAGTCCAACGGAGGGGGAGAGATAATGAGCTGACCTTGGGCTTTTTACAGGTAAGATGCTCTTGGCACATCTGGAAGAAGAGGCCCAGACAGCAGTGAGGATGAAGGACCAGGAGTTCAGGAATCTGAAGAACCAGATTCGGGGGTCACAGGCCCAGATGGTGTTTGTTGGCAACTGCCTTTTCCACAGTGGATCAAACTGCCCTGCTCCTGTTCTCGGGCTGGAAAACCAAAATGTTGGCAGCTGTGGCTTGCTTCAGAGCTCTTGGAGAGGAAGAGGAAGCTTCACTGAGACAAAGACGCAAAACGATCCCAGGGGTGAGACAGAAACTGAGGAGAACTGGTTCAGCCTCTGAAACTGAGGACTAGAACCAAACAGCCATCAATTACATGTACTGAGTCAGAGTCCAAGCTGCAGTTTAAGAAAACAAGCACACAGGGCCATAGAGAGGCAGCTCTTTCTATTCAGTAACAACCACTGCCTAAGACCAACTGATCGTCTTTCAGCTCATGCCTGGATGGGAACCACTTCTCATTCCTAGCACGTCCTTGCTCTGAAATGGGCCTATGAGTCACTGGGAAAAGAGGATTCGATTAACCAAGATTCAATTCGACTAAAGCTGTGGCCAAAAAGTGGGGTGTGCCTGCAGGACAAGCCTTCCCCTTGGGCAGCCAGGTTGCCTTGTACCCTGTTCAGGCCTGCTGTCTGTCACCGTGCCCCGATCTCACCATCAGGGGGTGTGCCGCTGGGAAGAAGGCATGACAGCCTCCAAAGATCTTATTTCAAAATGTAAATGTCCCGTTAGGGTAGCACACCCCAGAGGCTAAGAACTTGTTGCGAATTTACTTCTCAGTTTTCTTTTCTCCTGGAGGGGTTGCTAGGACCAGCACTCTGAGAGAAAGGAATATTAATGAAGGAGAAGGAAAGGACAGAGGTAGTCTTGCAATTTGTTGTAATGCGTGGAGTGGGAGAGGGTTGGGGGGTGCGGCTTGAAAGCTGTGGGCACGAGGCGGGGAGGGGTACGGCATGGGAGGGGTCTGCAGGAAGTGCAGCTATGCTACTCCACATGTGTGCGGGGACCAGTAGAGCTGATCCTCCAAGTAGCTCACCTCCTCCATGTGCCTTTGTGGATTGTTCTGAGTGGCCCATGAATGGTCCATGATTGTTCCTCAACATTAGAGAAAGCCTCTTCTTCCAGCGACCTTTCCTTATACTGACAGTGAACTTTGAACCTCTTGGAATCACACCGGACAGTCTCTGTTTCCTAAGTAGGGCCCATTGTTAGCTGGAAGAGAAAAGCCCAGCCAGAAACCAAGCATCCAGAAGGTATAGTAATCACTTTCAACAGATTTTGCACACACCTATTCACTCTAAGCTTATAATGCCTTTAACAAACATCCTATGTTCCCTGGTGGCTCAGAGGTTAAAGCGTCTGCCTCCAATGCAGGAGACCCAAGTTCAATCCCTGGGTTGGGAAGATCCCCTGGAGAAGGAAATGGCCACTCACTCCAGTATTCTTGCCTGGAGAATCCCATGGACAGAGGAGCCTGGTGGGCTACAGTCCACGGGGTCCCAAAGAGTCGGTCGGACACGACTGAGCGACTTAACTTTCACTTTTCATAGCATCTGCCTATAAGAAAGAGCTCCACCAACAGCTGCAGTCTCTACAAACAGCGCTAGGCTCTGCAGACACCTTCAAGTTCGGCAAACAGCTATATATTTCAAAGCAATTACTCTTTAAAACTGTGATTTGAAATTAAAAAAAACACTTAACAGGATTTCCCTTGTGGTCCAGTGGTTAAGAATCTGCCTGCCAATGCAGTGGACATGGGTTCAATCCCCAGTCTGGGAAGATCCCACATGTCTTGAAGAAACTAAGTGTGTGCGCCACAACCACTGAGCCCACCTGCTGCAACTACTGAGGCCTGTGCGCCTAAAGCCTGTGCTCTGCAACAAGAGAAGTCAGCACAATGAGAAGCCCTTGCACTGTAACCAGAGAGAAGTCCCCACTCACTGCAACTAGAGAAAGCCCATGCACAGCGATGAAGACCCAGTGCAGGCCCCTCCTCACCAAACAAAACAAACAAACAAACAAATCAGAGAAAAAGTATATAGACCAGAGGCTCTGCAAATAGGGGTAGGCGCCGCACACAGCTGTGCCAGCTGTGAGATGTGTGAAGAGCTACAGGCTTTGCAAAAGGAGACAAGCTCTGTGAACACCTGCAGTCTACAAGTGCCTGCAGGTTCTACAAACAGCTATAGGTTCTGCAAACAGTTAGACAATAGGCTAAAAGTATCAATCACAGGCCCAAACCTGAGAACTGCTATTAGAGCTTTTGAAACTGATCATCCCTTTAAACAGGAAATACTTCTTAGAATAAAGATGGGAAAGGATGGGAGAAGGGCAAGTAAATTTGATTTAAAAAAAAACAGTTAGGGGCTCTGGTTGGGTTGAAAATGTGTCCACATAATTCAACAAACATTTGGATGTGCTGAGAACAGTGCCAGGGACAATGAGAACTATGGAGAGCTATGTGCTCTCACTGGTCTTAGAAATTCAAACGCCCCCTGGGCCCTTTCTGATAGCCCTTGGGAATACCTGCACATAGCCTGGTTTCCTTCTGAGTCATGATTACTGTGTGCCTGGCTAATGCCCTGGTTATCAACCAGAGCAATAAAAGCAATCACAATCCACTTGAATACTGGATGCAAAGGTGATTGACACCTCTGCCAATGGCTGCCGGCATCGGGGCTGGGACAACCTTGCCTGTGGGGACACAGGTAATCTAAGGGCAAAGAATGGACCAGGACTAGGGCCAGGACTCCACGCAAGGCATCACCCCAGTACATGATCCCTGCATGCTCCTGTGTCCCTAGGTTCCAGAGAAGCATGGGAATGAGGCTGAAGCATTTGCTTGATTAAAGCAGACTTCTGGGAGGAGATGATGGGCTTGGAGCATAGACACACCAGCTGACAGCTGGGGAGAAAGATGGCTGTCCCTGGTGGCTCAGCTGGTTAAAAAAACAAAAAGCAACAAAACGCGCCAGCCAGTGCAAGAGACATAAGAGATGCAGGTTCCATCCCTGAGTGAGGAGGATCCTCTGGAGAAGGAAATGGCAACCCGCTCCAGTATTCTTGCCTGGGAAATCCCATGGAGATCTAGGGGGGTACAGCCCATGTGGTCGCAAAGAGTTGGACACGACTGAGCACGCACAATGTGCCATATGTACGAGTGAGAGGAAAGGAGTAGTCCTGGAGGAACGTTGAGGCCAATGCACAGACACCTTCTGGCTGTGTGACCTTGAGAAGATGATTTAACCTCTCTGAGCTTCAGTTGCATGTTCTCTGGAAAGTGGGGATAGTAATATAGGACCCACCTCCTAGTGTTGTAGTAAGGATTAGATAAGTAAAGTGCTCAGAATGGCAAGAAGCTTGCAGTTCTAACCACTGGACCTACAGGGAATTCCCTGTCTCACTGTTCTTTATTGTCTCCCAGTACACGCAAGTCTGAGGTCAAGGTGTTGGCAAGACTGGTCCCTCCTGAGAGTGTGAGGGAGAATCTGTTCTGTGCCTCTCTCCTAGGTTGGATGGCAAGCATTGGTATTCTTTGACTTGAGGACCCATTACCCCGATCTCTGCTTTCACATGGCGTTCTCCTAGTGTGTGTGTCTATGTCCAAATTCCCCCCTTTTTATAAAGACACCAGTCACATTGGATTAGGGCCCACCCTAATGACCTCATCTTCTCTGACCATCTGTAAAGACTCTATTTCCAAGTAAGGTCACATTCTGAGTAGCAGGGTTTCAACGTTTTTGGAGAAGACACAACCCATAAAAGCAGTGATGAGGATGGTGATGGTAGTGGTAGTGGTGGTAATGGTGTCTTTCCCTTCTTGTGCCTCTCTGTGCCTGTCGAACAGATTAAAGAAATGCCTGTTCACTGCCTGATGTTAGGCCTTGTCCATTTTAGGCTCATGGTAGACATCTACAGCAGGGCTTCCCTGGCGGCTCAGCGGTAAAGAATCCACCTGGCAAGGCAGGAGATGCAGGTCTGATCCCTGGGTTAAGATCCCCTGGAGGAGGCAATGGCAACCCACTCCAGTGTTCTTGCCTGGGAAAGCCCATGGACGGAGGAGCCTGGCAGGCTACATACAGTCCGTGGGGGTCCCAAAGACTCAGACACGACTTAGTGACTAAACAACAACGACAACAAAACACCGAGTGCGTTGGATCGCAGTCGACCCCAGCCTGCCTGACCTTGCTGGGTGACTTGAAGTTGGAAATTCCCTACTCCTTGTTCTGGGTACCTTCTCCAGTCCGAGACAGAAGACTACACGGGGTGGGAAAACTCAGCCCAGGAAGCAGGAAGCAAGCTGTTTGAGCCAGCATCACTGTCTCGATATTCCCAAGGTTCTGAGCAAGCAAGGCAGGAGGCCATGTTGTTTTACACATGTCTGTATAAACAGATGGCAGGGAAACACTCCGTTGTGACAGGAAGGGATGATAAGGCATGAAGAGTCATAAACACTTTGGCACGACCTTCATCCCAGCTGAGCCTGGGCTCCATGTTTGCTCAGGTGTGGCCCTTCTCTTGCCGCAGCTCGGATTGCATCACCTGTTGCCCCAGAAGAGAAGGGGTTAATCTGGGGGATGTAAGATAAATAAGCACACACTTCTTGGCAACACTGCCACCCACCCCCTTACACGTACAGCATACCTCCTGAGAATAATCACACATTCTAACACATTACATAACAACAGTCCCCTCTTTAGCTTCCCTGCAGTTTGCGAAGCATTTGGGTATACTTCATTTTTACATATCTTAAATATTTTAAGATCATTTCAACTTTACAGAAACTCTGCAAGGACAGTGCTAAGAATGCCCTTGTCCCTTTTATCCAGATTCTTTAACATCTCTCCATATTTTGTCCCTTTTATCCAGATTCTTCAACATTTCTCCACATTTGCTTTGTCACCTTCTCTCTCTCTTTTTAACATATTTAATTAAATTATTTATTTGGTTGCATGTAGGTCTTATTTGCATCATGTGGGATCTTTTCCTGTGGGCCCAGTAGTTGCAGTGTGCAGAACTCAGTTGCTCTGTTGCATGTGGGATCTTAGTTTCCTGACCAGGGATCGAACCCGTGTCTCCTGCTGTGCAAAGCAGATTCTTAACCACCGTACCACCAGGGAAGTCCCACCTGTCTTTGAATAAACACCCATTCGGGCTTCCCTGTTGGCTCACTGGTAAGGAATCTGCCTGCCAGTGCAGGAGATACGAGTTAGATCCCTGGTCCGGGAAGACTCCCATGTGCTGCAGGGCAACTAGGCCTGTGCACCGCACCTACTGAACTCTGTGTCTCGAGCCCGTGAGCTGCAACTACTGAGCCGACATGCCGCACCTAGTGAAGCCCGAGTGCCCGAGAACCTGTACTCTGCAACAAGAGAAGCCGCCAAAATGAGAAGCTCGTGTGCTAGAGAGGCGCCCCTGCTCTCCACACTAGAGAAAATCCCTGGCAGCAATGAAGACTCAGTACAGCCAAAAATAAACAAATAAATAAAATATATTAACAATTAAAGCATTATTTGTTTAACCATATATTTATGACAAACTTTAATAGCCCAGACGGTAAAGCATCCACCTGCAATTCAGGAGACCCAGGTTCGATCCCTGGGTCGGGAAGATCCCCTGGAGAAGGAAATGGCACCCCACTCCAGTATTCTTGCCTGGAGAATTCCATGGACAGAGGAGGCTGACAGGCTATAGTCCATGGTGTTGCAAAGAGTCAGAAGGCCTGGGTGACTTACACACACACACACACACACACACACATCATTCTCTGAGCATTTTGTTATATTCTGGCACAAGCACATGTGCCAGGCTCTACTTTCCCTGCTCTGGTCCTGGAATCAGCCATTGCTACAGGAGCCCTGGTTTGTTTCAGTGGAGGGTGGTATTTAGAAACTAAGATCTGGGGGCTTACTGGGCTGCTGTTACTGGGGTGTCATTACTTCTAGGCCTTAGAAAGGAGCCAGGACATGTTTGTATAAACAGCCACTTTTCATTATTTGCAGTGGTTGTGTTTTTTAAAGTCACTACAAACACCAAATGGACTATTTAGGGGAACACTGGACCATTTAGGAGAAATGGGAACCAACAGCCTCAACACGGGGCTAAGTGATCTTCTGGCCCCAAAGGAACTGGCTCCAGTCCAGGGCAGACACAGTATGCGGGACAAAGTTTGTGCAATACTCTGCCTAGTCGTCAAACGGTGGCGATGACGAACCTGACGGTGAAGAAGAGTTGGCTGTTTCAGGCAAGCGCTCCTGGCTGGCGGCAAGTCCACTGGGGAAGCCCAGCGGACTCTGCCAAAGGAGAGCAGGCCTTGTTCACGGGTCCAGCTCGCATTCTCTCTTCTATGACTCAGCTACACTCACTCTTACTATTTTCCACTTGCCTGGGCCAGGGGACTTTCAGGGGTCAGTGGCTCTGTGCCTGGGAGAAGTCTAAGGTCCTGGGGAAGGCAGAGGCCCATGAATTGGCCCGGTCAGGAGATGGCAAAGGGATGGGAGTAGAGAGGCCAGATAGCTGCATACCCCCCAAAGAATCTGACCCCCAAAAAGAATCAGCCAAACTCCAATGCAGTGCCCAGTCCCCACTTGGCCGATCTTGGTTGGGACAGGAGTTGGGAAATGAGTTTCTTGCTAGGAACGGCTCAGAGCGGGACTTCTGAGCTGGGGCCTTGCCAGCGGACCCTGCCGCCCCTTCCTGGCCCGTCCTGGCCTCGGAGGAGCAGGATGGAGGTGGGGGCAACCACCCCTGGGGGTGCGGTCTCTGTTTCTGTGCTTCTTGCACTTGAACACCCTCCCCTTGTCCCCTCAGTCCCAAGTCTTACTCTTTACCACCACCACCCCACCCCCAGTGCTTAAACATTTACCAAAGCCTGGTCAGGCGGTTTTCCAGGGGCTTTGGCCCCGTCAGGCACTGATGAGCACTGAGCGTCACTGAGCGGTCCACGGAACAGAATTGCTGACTCTGACTTAATGCCCCCCACACCCTACAAAGGTCCCCACTAAGGCCCTTGCCACTCAACAGCCCTTCAGGCTTGGCCTACCTCCCAGACCCCAGGCACCATTGTTCCGAGTTACTTTATCACCAAAGCACCAGGTTTGTCTCCAGATTACAAGGAGAATGGGAGGAGAAGGCCAGGGCTGGGGGTTGGGGGAGGCTGGGGTTGTTATAGTCACAGCCACGTCTGCGTGACAGGTCAAGGAGCTGGAGATCTGGCTTTCCACGTCTTACGCAAGTGATGTCAAGCTCTGGGTCTCAGTGTCCTCATCTATAATGTGCAAAAACCTAGATAGTTAGATACTAGAAGTTTTTTTGTTTGTCTCAATACGACTGAGCGACTAACACACAGAAGTTTTGCAAATCTGAAGCAAGATCATGAGTATTTTTAAGTTGCTGAAAATAGGAACGATCCACGAGAAAAAAAAGTTTAACTCTCACTTGACTTCTTTTATCAGCATTTGTGTGGCTGTGGTACCAAATGCTAAGGAATCATATGTCCAGCTGTGAAGTCGTGGAAGCCAAGAATGTCATAAGTTGGATAGCATTTCTTATTTATTTAAAAGTTTCTGACATTTTCAACACTAATATGTATTAAGAATTGCCAAAAAAAATGTTTTAAAGGGCATTTCAGCACTTTTTAAAATTTAAGTGTTTTTCAGTAATATATATATGTATATATTAGAGACGTATTATTAAAGTTTTATAGTAGAGTTCATTTTAACTATAGTGTGTATGTTAGTCATTCTGTCATGTCCAACTCTTTGTGAACCCCATGGAAACCCACCAGGCTCCTCTGTCCATGGAATTTTCCAGGCAAGAATGCTGGAGTGGGTATCCATTCTCTTCTCCAGGGGATCTTCCTAACCCTGGGATCACATCCAGGTCTCCCACATTGCAGGCAGATTTTTTACCATTTGAGCCACATAATGTATAAAGACTAATGTTGAGTTTTTCCAGTGTAACTGCCATTTACTATCTAAGCAAGAACATGATTTGTTGGATAACTTCAAAATGATAAGTTATATCATGTTTAGGTAGGGATTGAATGTATTTAAAAGTGGACTGATACCATTCTATATGTTGGAACATCAACACTTTCAGGAGGTGGTGCACGGAATTCTTGCATTTTCCATCATGAATAATCAGCAGGTTCCCTGCCATACATTTTAAGCATGGTTTCTACTCAGTGGGAGAGAAACTTTCAGGCTGGTTTTTCTAAGCATGTCTCCACATTTAACACTATACAGTCTCCATTTCCAATACAAGCAAAGCCGAACTGGAAGAAATCAGCATTTGCTTTAATTTTTTTTTGGAAGAACCCAAGATGTCTTGTTGTGTTTTAAATACTGGGTTGGCCAAAAAGTTCTTTTGGTTGGTGAACATGTTGCTCAATAAAGTTCTGGGTGAAAATGAAAAATATGTCTTATATTTTCACTTAAAACCGAACAACCTTTTTGGCCAACCCAATAATTTCAATCAAAGATGAATGCAAATTATAAACCGGGCAATGAACACTTTGAGGCAAATTGCAAGACTCCTCGTGAAGCTGCTATGCTTCAGCATCAATCGTTTTTCTCTTTCTCTTTACTAACCAACCAGCCATTGTGGTTAGACATAAAATGATAAATGACAGTATTGAAAAACTATTTAAAGTTGTTTAATGGTGAAAAAATACACATCGACTATCATGTGCTGCTGAGTAAGAAGCTGTGCCCTGGAGAGGCCAGTCACAAGAACTACTTGCTCACTCAGTAAGTACTCCCATTGCTCTGGGGGAAGCTTTTTAATTTGTTTTAATTTATTTTTAAGCAGTTAATAGGGTTAGGTGGTTTTAAATGTAAAAACTACAACAGCAAACTGGAATTACGGGGTTGAATTCAACATGCATTTATAATTTCAATAGCTGCTGCCAGACTGTTCTCCAGAGGGTTTGTTCCAATTTACATGCTCAGCAGAAAGATCTGAGTGCTGTTTCTACACATCTTTGCCAACTCAGGGTACTGACGAATGTTTGATCTTGGCTAATCTGATAGGTAGAAGTGGTATGTTAGTGCTAGTTTAAATATGCAGTTCTCTTATTGCAGGTGAGATTGGCATCTTTTCAAATGTTTGAGTCATTTGAATTTTTTTCTGCCTGCAGATTGTCTGTTGATATCCCTTGTTCATTTTTTTCTATTGAGGATTGTAGGTTTTGTTTTTATTTATTTTTTTTATTGATTTGGAGGAGCTCCTTATTTATGATCTGGAGAAGAAAATGGCAACCCACATCAGTATTCTTGCCTGGAAAATACCACGGATGGAGGAGCCTGGCAGGCTACAGTCCATGGGATCACAAAGAGTCAGACACAACTGAGCGACCAGCTATTTAAGAGGGAAAATCAGCTGTATGTTTATGACATTAACCACAAATACTTTTTCAAGTTTGTTGTTTATCCTTTAGTTTTGTTATCATAGTTTCTGTCATGCAGAAAATTTTGAAATATATATGTATAATTTTTTGGAGTGGAATTTATCAAGCTTCTATTTTTATGACTTCTGGGTTTGTGTCCTAATTAGAAAGGCCTTCTAATTAGAAAGGGTGAGGAAAATGATTATTTAATTTAGTAAAACTGTATGAAATAGAATGGGACTAGACACCATCATCTCCATTAAAAGTCTCCGGCTAGGAAAAGACATCACTCTTGGGGATAATGAAGGACAGGGAAGCCTGGTTGTGCTGCAGTCCATGGGGTCACAAAGAGCCGGACAAGACTAAGCCACTGAACGACAACCACAAGAAAGACTCTGGGAGACCTTGGGCTCTCACAAGCCTTTGGTTGGTACAAACGGATTTATCCCAATCTCTTCATTGAATCAGCGTGAAGGCTGAGACCCAGAGAGGGAAAAGTCCAGTCAGGGTTGGTGTAGAACCAGCCCACCCGCTTTTCCCTCAGGGGGCACTGCTTTCTCTTCTCAAGGCACCCGCAGGTGAGGGTAAGCTCAAACTGGGCCTATGTCTGCGTAGAGCACGCCTCCCTGACTGCTGGGAAAGGGGAAGAGAGGCTGCCACTAGCTGGCAGAGTCTTTGAGCGCTGAGCCCCTCGGGGTGCGGGAGAGGGCGGGGGAGGGAAGGTCAGCCACGTGTGGGGGGAGCCCCAGGCACCGCCCCTCCTACCGGCTTCTCGAGGCCACGCCCCTCCCGGGCCCCCTCCTGACCTGTCAGAACTTTCCTCAGTGCCCAGCGCCTCCCCAAGAGCCTCCTCTGGAGGATCAGCGCTTTCGCTCATTTCTGCATTTCCAAGAAGCAGTGAGCTGGGTTTACCGCAAAGCTCAAGCTGCGGCTTCAGCATCTGCCTCGGTTTACAACAGGTCCTTCCCAGGCTGCGATGGACCCCGGCGTGGTGTCCCCAGGGTCGCATATTTTTGTAAAAATCGCCATTTGAATTCTCTTTCTGAGAGAGCTCTCTCCCACACCGGGGCTTCCGGTCCCACAACCCACTGCGGATCTACAGATAAGCTTCAATAACGGTGAGGTTTGAGGCCAGCTAAGGGTCGGACACGACTGAGCGACTTCCCTTTCACTTTTCCCTTTCATGCACTGGAGAAGGCAATGGCAACCCACTCCAGTGTTCTTGCCTGGAGAATCCCAGGGACGGGGGAGCCTGGTGGGCCGCCGTCTATGGGGTCGCACAGAGTCGACACGACTGAAGTGACTTAGCAGCAGCAGCAGCAGGGGAAAGACCCACGTGTGGGAGGGGATCTTCCCGCCACGTCTAAAATCACATCGAGCCAGGGGGACCATCTTTAGTCACAAGTTCAGCAGAGCAACGTCAGCCTCCCAGGAGCCTGGCCCCCCAAAACAGGGCTCTCAGGTCTGGAAATTCTTTTCCATCCGGTGTCGGGACCACGACCCTTATTTATATTAAAGGGGGCATGATATAGTGACCCACTAAACATTGTCCTGATTTAAATAATCTACTATACAATGGGCTTCCCTGGTAACTCAGATGGTAAAGAATCTGCCTGCAATGCAGGAAACCTGGGTTTGATCCCAAGGTCAGGAAGATCCCCTGGAGAAGGGAATGGCAACCCACTCCAGTATTCTTCAGAGGAGCCTGGCGGGCTACTGTCCATGGGGTCGCAAAGAGTTGAACACAACTGAAGCAGCTTAGCACACACGTAAAGTGTAACCTAGAACCACTCTTCTTCATTAAAAGAGAGGGGGGAAGCCCACATGCTCTACAGACACCTTCTCAGGGTTTTTTTTTTGTGTTTTTTTTTTTTTTAACAGCCCTTTCTTTCTACTCACCCTTAGATTCCTGTCTGAGAGTGACACTCCCCACACAACACTCTGCTCTTAGCTTTTACCTAAATGCCAACAGTTATTAGGGAGCAGAGAGCCCCTAGTCTGAGGAGGGAGGCACCATTCCCACCAGGAAGGAGCCCCCAGCATGCCATGGGGAGTAGGGAATACAGAGCCTTGGAAGGAACAGAGGAGGCAGAACAGGAGTGAAGCGACAAACGCAGATTAAATCACATTCCAGACTCCCTGGAGATGATGTGGAAAAGGCTTGTTAGGAAGGGTGGGAAGGGCAGGGTGACAGGAGGGAAGGGAAGAAGGGAAGTACCACCCAAAAGCACACGGAGGGAGGCAGCGGTGAGTATATGCGGACTGTGGGGAGCTGCCCCCCTTCTCCTTCCCTGCCTGCCAGGTTCCTCTGTGCATGGGATTCTCCAGGCAAGAATACTGGAGTGGGTTGCCATGCCCTCCTCCAGCGGATCTTCCTGACCCAGGGATCAAACCCACCCTCTTACATCTCCTGCATTGGCAGGCAAGTTCTTTACCACTGGGTGTAAGGAGTGCTGAGTGACATCTGTCTCCCTCAGCCCTGTCCTCCAAACACCCAGTTCCCCTCCTTCCCCTCAAACACTCTTACCAGCGCCTTCCTCCTACCACACACAATGTATGAAATGGTTATGGTGAGAATGCAGCTGGTTATATGAGCTTAGACTTTCTCTTGTATTTAAAAAATAAAGGTTGTGCAACCACTTTGGAAAACTGGCGATATCTTGAAAACTGACCACTGGCATATCCTATAACCAAACAGTTTCTTTTCTAGGTTTCTTTCTGACAGAGATGCACGTGTCTGCTCACCATGAGACTGTTGAAAAATGTTCATCACAGCATCAGGTCTAAGAGTCAACCATTGGAAACATCCAACAACTCATGGAAGGCAGAATGGATAAATAAGTTACAAAATATCCCTCTAATGAGCTAGCAAACAGTGATGAAAATGAACCCACGACTGGGTGTGTCCCAGGAATGTGCTGAGAAAGCCAGATTCACAAGCGGCATATGGAACTCCTTGTGCAAAGATGTAATGCAACAACCGTGAATCTCCAGTGCTTGGTGTCAGGTTGTGGTGACTGTTGCAGGGAGAGAGAGCGGTGACGGGGGTTTTCTGAAGTGTGGTCTGTGTCCTCCTAGGCTCAGAATCCTGAATCCCCCCTGGGCCTGTCCAGGGCCTGTGGTGCCCCAAGGTAGAAGAGCAACACGAAAATGGGCATGAGGGGCAACGTGGCGGAGGGAAGTCATCATGTATGAGAAGTGTGGGGAGCCCCACAGGGACCGAGTGAGCTGGACCGTCAGCCCCCCAACCTGGCCTGAGCAGCCTGCTGGCTGGAGCGGGACTGGGAAGGCTAATGTGCTTGCTAAATCAAGTTCAGGATTTGAGTCCAGAGCCCTTTACACAGCCTCGGTTGGTTCTCTAGGATCTGAGAGGAGTGAGACCTGCTCGCAGCTCTCACGGGGCTTGCAGTTTGGTGGGAGGAACATGTGGCGTCTGGACGAACAGCTTGAATGCAACACAGTGAGAGCCACCAGGGAGGGAGGTGTGGGCCCGTGCCCAGGAGCCTGAGGAGGAGACATCTCTCAGGGCTGAGGAGCTGACACAAGAGAAGAAACAGGAGCCCCAGGGCCAGCGGAGGGCCAGCAGAGTCAGAGGATCAGGGTTGGGAAAGCCCATGAGCTCTGGGCAACTGCATTTTCTCTGGAGCAAAAAGTTTATGCAGGGAAGTGCAAGGAAGTGAGGCAAGAAACTGGGGCAGGACAGGGCCCCGAACTGTGACCAGCTTGGTTTATCTCATTTGGGAGTCAAACTTTCCCTTCCTTCCTTCCTTCCTTCCTTTCTTTCTTTTTCTCCCTTCCTTCCTGCCCCTCTCCCTCCCTCTCTCCCCTCCTTCCTTTGTTTTTTTTTCACTTTTTCTTCTGCCTTTAGAAAACCAGTATCTAAAATAACCTTCCCTAAAGTAACTTTGGAATATGCAAAAACTGAGAGTGTGAGCTCCTTGAAAACAAGAACTTTGCTAATTCCTCATCATTTCCCCAGGGTTCATGGTTGGTACATGACATTAGGTAGATGCTCAAAAAATATGCATTGATGATGTGTTGATGACAAGGGTACTGTGCTGCACCTGCGATATAACATAGGCAAGATGGGGACTGACTGTCTTGAATCATTATAGTTAACCAGTAATCTTGGCAAATGCCACAGCAGGGTACTGGGGCCAAAACACCTCACTTTGGGGTGGGTGGGGAGGAAGGCTTCCTGGAGTGAGCAGTACATGGTTGGAGCTAGTCAGGGCAGGTGTGTTCCAGGCAGAGGGAATAACACTGGAGAGGCCCAGAGGCAAGAGAGCCCTGGCTGGGGTTGCAGGGAGGTGTATGTGCATGGCTGTGGGCAGGAGTGAGTTTGAAGAGGACAGAGCTACAAGGTAGAGCTGTAAAAAGGGAGGAGGGATGGCTGCAAACAGAGTAGGGATCATTCTTTGAAGGCCAAATTAAGAATATATGGCTTTGACAGGAAACTCTGCTCATATCATAATGTCATGTGGCAGCCTGGAAGGGAGGGGAGTTTGGGGGAGAATGGACACAAGTATATGTATGGCTGAGTCCCTTCACCGTTCACCTGAAACTATCACAACATTATTAATTGGCTGCATTACAATATAAAATAAACAGGTTAAAAAAAAAGAATATGGGGCTTTGTGTTAAGGACAGCAGAGTTCAGGACAATGCTGTGATAAATTTTGTGGCAAAAGGAACAGATCTGAGAGGGCAGGGAGAGGGGAGCCAGGCCGGTGAGAGACTAACACCAGGTGATGGAGCGGAGGGTGGTCTAGGCGAGGGCAGAGGCCACGGGGGCAGGAAACAGCAGGACTCACAGAGTCTTCTGAAGGGAGACTGGACTTCCCTGGCGATCCAGTGCTTAGGACTTAGTCTTCCACTGCAGGGGACGTGGGTTTGGTCCCTGGTCAGGGAACTAAGATCCCATAAGCTAGTTGGTATGACCAAATAAATAAATAAAGGGAGACTGGTCTTGGGGACCAAGGATGGATGAAGGAGAGAGAAGAGCATAGCATGACTCCCAGGTTTCTGGCCTGGAAAACAGACTCAATATGGGGAGAGGGACATTATGTAGATGCTACACCAGTGTTATGTAAACGCTACACCGGGCTTCCCTGGTGGCTCAGACTAAAAGCGTCTGCTTGCAATGCAGGAGACCTGGTTCCATCCCAGGAAGATCCCCTGGAGAAGGGAATGGCAACTCACGTCAGTATTCTGGCCTGGAGAATTCCATGGGCAGAGGAGCCTGGTGGGCTATTGTGACTGACACACACACAAGTATTACTTCCCCTTGTTCAAAGGTACTGTTTGCCTGTGGCTCCTCTTCAGTGATGACTGATAGAAATGACAAGTGCCCTGTCCCCAGGCTCTGCCGGCTCTCAAGGGCTCAGACCTGGTTCTTAGTCTGTGGATATCTTTCAGGCTCCTTTCTCCTCCCCCTACCCTCCAGCTCTTAAGGAAGCAAAAATTTTTCCTTCCTGGCCCTGAGCCTAGCTATCAGCCAAGGATTGCATGAGTCTCTCTCCGAGTCACCTGCTCCTTACTCACTCCTGCAGGAAAATGCCCCACCTGCCATAGAAGTGAAGTCGTTCAGTCGTGTCTGACTCTTTACAACCCCATGGACTGTAGCAATAATACTGGAGTGGATTGCCATTTCCTTCTCCAGGGGTTCTTCCCAACCCAGGGATTGAACCCAGGTCTCCCACATTGTAGACAGACGCTTTACTGTCTGAGCCACCAAGGTTTTGACTCAGTTTCCCTTTCTCCCACCCAGGGTTTTCTGCTCATCTGTCAGGCCTCTTGCCCAGCAGCCCCTTCCTTCCTTTTGGCTTCCCTCAACTTTCTCCCGAAGCTGCAGTTTCTTTGAAAATCTTCCCCACCCTTCTGGAACCCCTTGATTGTGCATCCGTGCCTATACCTCTTGGGTGCTAAGCTGTAGGTACACTCTGATCTGGGCAGGTGGTCACCCTGAACCTTGATACAAGATATCAGGGTACATACTCAGGTTTGTGCAGAGAGATGGGCTAGACTGGAAGGTCTCCAGGCCAGAGTCTGGTCTCATTGAGCAGCCCCAAAGCCTGGCACTCAGTAAATATTTGTTGAGAAGAAGAATACAGCAGACACGGAGGTGTGTTTGCAGACCTCACTCCAAGAAAGGACTTGCTATCTGCTGCAAGGAGTATGGTGAGCTGATGGGTCCAGTTCTTAGCCTCTCCCTGGTCCCCAGGGCTGGGACTAGGCTGAGGAGAGTGAGGCACCCAGCACACACAATGTGAGGCAGAGCTGGCTCCCAGGGTCATCCAAACACCTCCTTTTATTTTGTGCACCTCTCTCACCTCTCTCTTGTCCTGGAACTTTGAGGGCCAATGGGGGCTGAGCACAGTGGTGGTCCTAGGGCCCAGTCATGTCTGCTCAGCTCAGGCCGGGCTCCTCCCATGGGCTGGCTATCTTTGCTTGGGAGTTGCACATCAGGCTTGTGGAGAATTGTCAGATCTGCCCAATCCTGTTTCCTTTCACGGCAGTGACTCCCCAGGGACCCTTTCCCATGGCTATCTTCATCTCAGCAGCTGCTTCCTGGTGAACCTGACCTGATGAGCTGGTACATCCAGATTACAAAGCAAAGCACTGATGCCCCTGGGAGTACCTCACACCCCGTCTTGGACCTAGTGCCTGGCATAAATCACAAGGACTGACTGAATGGTGAGGCAATCCCCAAGGGTCTGAATGCCTGGTGGGAGTCCAGTGACTAGATACGCTGGCCTTGGGACCTCTGTAGGTAGCCATGAAGGCGGCAGAGCTGTTTCCACGGTTTAAAGGTTCTCCTGAAATCTATGCTTTTAGAGGAAATAAGGCCACTCAGGTTCACAAAAGGACCCAATCTTTTTGCTTTTGGTGGGAATGATATCAGAGCAGTGTGGCAACATCAGCTTATCTTGGGTAAGCAATAATTCCCGTTCGCACCTGTATATAAACATGTTTTTCACTGGGCATAATGGGAGCAGAGGAGAGTAGTGGGAAGGTCAATGGCTTTGGACTGTCACACCAGGTATCCTCAGGCGAATCATCCTACCTCTCTGAGATTCAGTTTCCCCATCAGTAAGGTGGGATCTAGGAATGTCTGGTTATGGGGGCTGTGGGGATTAGATCAGATCACAATATAAAGAGCCCACTACAGTGTTTGCCCCAGCATGGAGTGGCAGGCAACCCACTGCAGTACTCTTGCCTGGAAAATCCCATGGATGGAGGAGCCTGGTAGGCTGCAGTCCACGGGGTCGCACAGAGTTGGACACGACTGAAGCGACTTACCAGCAATGCCCATCAAAACTTTTTTTTTTCTTTTCCTTTTTACTATTTGGCCGTGCCACTCAGTGTGTGGGATCTTAGTTCCCTGACTCGGGATCAAAACCAGTGCTTCCTGCAGTGGAATTGCAGAGTCTTAACTATTAGACTGCCAGGGAAGTCCTGCCCGTCAAAGCCTTTTCAAAGACGGAGTTGATAGGCATGAATGTCACAAGGTGGTAAATGGCCTAACTGCTTTGCATGGACCAAGTCAAGACAATGCCAGCGCCAAGTTACTTCAGCCACGTCCAGTTCTCTGTGACCCTATGGACCATAGACTTCTCCGTCCATGGAATTCTCCAGGCAAGAGTGCTAGAGTGGGTTGCCATGCCCCCCTCCAGGAGATCTTCCCAACTCAGGGATAGAACCCACATCTGCGTTGGCAGGCAGGTTCTTTACCACTAGCACCACGTGGGAAGCCCAAGTCGAGACAGAGACCATTCATTTTGAGAATAAGAGAGCATTCAAACTCTGAGGCCACAGCAAACACAGACATGAGCTGAGCCAAGCTCCTTGGGAGCCAGGGACAAGCTGGGAGAGTGAAGTGCAGTGGGAATTTTCAAGTTTCCAGCCGAAGGCAGAGCTTGTATGGAGTGTGGGAGATGGAATAACCTCTGTATTTACAGGATTAGGGTTTAGTCAATATCCCAGGGATGCTCATGTAAATCAGCCTGAAGGATCAATACATACAAATGACTTGGTACCTGGATCCACTAGGAAGATCCACGGATTTACATTTCTGTGGGTGCCCAGAGCTTTTTAGAAAGGAGTCTATTCCCACATGCCAGGGGCTGTGGCCAGAAAATAAACCATAAAATAAAATAAAAAAGAACGTTGGTACCTTAAAAAAAAAAAAAAAGAACAACAACAATAAAAGGAGACTGTTGCCTTTTCCTCCTAGGAGGCAGGAGGTTGCATATAAAGAAGGCCTTTATGTGGTCTGGGGCTCTGTGGAATACTCTACATGTACATATGGAATAAAGACTGAAAGGATTCTGTAAAGCAATCATCCTTCAATTAAAAAATAAATAATTTTTAAAAAAAGACTGCAAGGAAATACATGTCAGCCATTGTTTTTTCACTTAGGGAGTGGGATCATGGGTGATTTTAATTGTCTTTTTTATACCTTTTTGTTTCTTCTGAATTTGTTCTCCACAGATGGTGATGATGTAGGTAGATGGAGGGTGTAGGTAGTGGGGGGTGGAAGTCAACAAGGATTTTTCTAAAATGTATTATCCTCAGAATCTATTTAACTTGAAGATGAGGTTCTGGACTCAGCACTTTCATGACCAAGAATCCGCTGTCAACTTATGGGTTGTAGCAAACAAGTGAAAGAAATCCACCCCATTCGGGATGGGAGTAAGGATGGTCCAGGAAGCCTGCATGATCATCTCAGATTCTCATTTATTCTTCCTTTCGACACAAGGAAGGGAAGTGGAAGCGGAGGTCCTGATTGTCCCTAGAGCAGCTCTGTCATGAGTCAGAGGTTCAGAGAGGATCTATGGAGAGAGATCTCTACAATCTAATACCAGGCTCAGCTTGTCATTCTGAAAAGGAAGAGCCTGGGCACCAAGCCCTTTGATAATCTGATAAAGGTGTGTTTGGCATTCTCACTCTCTTTCCTGAGTTATCTCTTTACTTCTAGACATACTTTGTTGTCCCTCCCTGTCTAGGCTCTTTAAAACCCTCCTGGACCCAAGCCTTACATATTCCCAAATTGTCCCTTTTCATTCCCAACCTCCCTCTCCACTTTTACATTTCCTTCACTGTCCTATTCTTTGCTGTCTCTTTGTAAAGTGTGCTGACCATTAATTTTTACTATCGTGTAAAAGACTCCTACTCTGTATTAACCCTTCATAAAACAAGATTCTAAGAAAAGCAGTTTTACAATGGAATTCACTCTCTGGAGAAGTCAGTATGTTGTTGTTGTACAGTCTCTAAGTTGTGTCCGACTTTGCAACCCCACAGACTGCAGCATGCCAGGCTCCTCTGTCCTCCACTGTCTCCTGGAGTTTACTCAAATCATGCCCATTGAGTTGTTGATGGTATCTAACTATCTCATCCTCTGCTGCCCCCTTCTCTTTTTGCCTTCAGTCTTTCCCAGCATCAGAGTCTTTTCCAATGAGTCGACTCTTTGCATCGTGGCCAAAGTATTGAAGCTTCAGCTTCAGCTTCAGTCCTTCCAATGAATATACAGGCTTGATTTCCTTTAGGATTGACTTGTTTGATATCCTTGTGGTCCAAGAGACTTTCAAGAGTTGTCTCCAGAACCATGATTCAAAAGCATCAATTCTTCAGTGCTCAGACTTCTTTATGGTGCAACTCTCACCTGTACATGACTACTGGAAAAACCACAGCTTTGACTATACATAACTTTGTCAGCAAAGTAGTGTCTCTGTTTTTTAGTATGCTATCTAGGTTTGTCATTGGAAAGGAAGCTTTCCTTCCAAGGAACAAGTGTCTTTTAACTTCATGGCTGCAATCATTATCCACAGTGATTTTTGGAGTCCAAGAAGATAAATCTGTCACTGCTTCTAATTTTTCCCCCTTCTATTTGCCATGAAGTCATGTGACCGGATACCACAATCTTAGTTTTTTGAATGTTGCGTTTCAAGCCAACTTTTTCATGCTCTTCTTTCACTCTCATCAAGAGGCTGTTTAGTTCCTATTCACTTTCTGCCATCAGAGTGATATCATCTACATATCTGTCTGAGGTTGTTGCTATTTCTTCCTGCAATCTTGATTCCAGCTTGTGCTTCATCCAGTACAACATTTCACATGATGTACTCTGCATAGAAATTAAATAAGCAAGATAACAATATACAGCCTTGTCATACTCCTTTCCAAAATTTGAACCGGTCTGTTGTTCCATATCTGGTTCTAACAGTTGCCTCTTGACCTGCATACAGATTTCTCAGGAGACAGGTAAGGTACTAGTACTCCCATCTCTTTAAGAATTTCCCACAGTTTGTTGTGGCTTTAGCATAGTCAATGAAGCAGAAGTCAGTGTAGAAGACCCAAAGCCTAATTCTAGAATCAGATCTGGATTCAAGTCTTGTGTTTGCCTACAAATTATTGGCTCACCATGAGCAAGTCATGCCCTCCCAGAGCCTGTTTCCTCACTTGTCATAACAGGACCTCGAAACTGTCTTTTTAAAAATCAGGTCACAAGATACTTTCCCCCTCCATTGTCTTGTTTCATTTTCACACTAATCCTGTGGTTATTCCCCATCCATTATATCTTTTGATTGTCACACTAATCCTATCTGGGCAGGAAGCCCTATTTTCTGATTTGCCTTTCAAAATTCAGTTCAGATAAGCCCATCCCCAGAAAACCCTTCTCCCCAACCCCACCCCCCAGGCTAATCATTCCATGGAGATGGGAGGAGGGGGCTGGGCAGCCTCTGAGTCTGGCATTGGTTCCTGTGGCTCCACTCAATCCCCTACCTGCACCAAGGGCAGTGATCCCTCATTGTCCCTTTGGTTCCTTAGGGCTTTGCACGCAGTCTCTAGTGGCTGTTCTAGAAAATGACACCAAGTCATCATTCACGGGGAGACTGAAACTGAGCAGGGCCCTGTGGGGATCCCAGATGTGGACGTCTTTCCTTCCCCCATATCTTGTAGGCAAGACTCCAGCCTCCTTCATGACCTTCCCTGCGTTCCAAAGGGTGGATTCCAACAGCTGCTAATCAAGGGTGGGGCAGCCAAGAAGACACCTGTTGTTGTTCAGTTGTGCCTGACTCTTTGGGACCCCATGCACTGCAACACACCAGGCTTCCTGGCCTTCACTATCTCCCTGAGTTTGCTCAAACTCGCGTCCATTGAGTCGATGATGCTATCCAACCATCCTTTCTCTGCCACCCCCTTCTCCTTCTCAATTCAGTTCAGTCACTCAGTCATGTCTGACTCTTTGTGACCCCATGGACTGCAGCACGCCAGGCTTCTCTGTCCATCACCAACTCCCAGAGTTTACTCAGACTCATGTCCATAGAGTTGGTGGTGCCATCCAGACATACATTTGATCTCAAGACGGTGGAGTAGAAAGATGTATGTTCCTCTTCTCCTGTGAGGACTCCAAAATTACAACTCACTGCTGAACAACCATCGACAGGAGAATGTTGGATCCCACCAAAAAAAGATAGTCCAAGTCGAAGGGCAAAGGGGAAGTCCCAGAAAGATGGTAGGAGGGGCAAAATCACTTTTAGAATCAAACCCCATACCTGCCAGCGATGGTTGAAGGGTTCAAACAAAATCTTGTGCACACCAGGCCCCAGAGACCCCGCAGAGACTGAGCCAAAACCGTGTTTGAGTGTCTCCTGAGGAAGTACGGGTCAGCACTGGCCTGCCGCAGGGGCAGGGGCTCTGGGTTCAGGAGACCTGGTCACACAGCCTGTGGCATAAGCCCTCTTGGAGGAGGTCACCATTAACCTCACCATAGAGCTGCCAAGCAGACGACCCACAAACTGCAGAACAATTATACCATAGAAATTCTCGCACTGTGAAGAAAGTCCTAGGACTTAGAACAGATTTCCCAACCTAGGGATCTGGCAAAGGGACTAAGAACTCCCAGGGAATTTGACTTTGGAGGCCAGTGGGATCTGATTACAGAACTTACACAGGACTGGGGAAACAGACTCTGGAGGGCACAAACAATAACTTCTGTGTGCCAGAATCCAGGAGAAAGGAGCAATGACCCCACAAGAGACTGACCCAGACTTGCCTGTGAGTGTCCAGGAGTCTCTGGCAGAGGCGTGGGTTGGCGATGGCCTGCTGCAGAGTCGGGGGCACTGAGTGTGACAATGTATGCATGGGACCTTTTGAAGGAGGTCACCATTATCTTCTCCTTCTACCTTCAATCGTTTCAGCATTAGGGTCTTTTCCACAAGTTGACGCTTCGCATCAGGTGCTCTAAGTATTGGCCCTTCAGCTTCAGCAGCAGTCCTTCCAATGAATATTCAGGGTTGATTTCCTTTAGGATTGACTGGTTTGATCTCCTTGCAGCCCAAAGGACTCTCAAGGTTCTCCAGCACCACAATTGGAAAGCATCAATTCTTCAGTGATCAAACCTTCTTTATGGTCCAACTCTCACATCTGTTCATTACTACTAACCACCTGAGGCAAGATTAAAGGGGCCAGAGAAACTCATCAAGATTAGGAGACTGGACCACCTGAGACCAAGGACTGCAAACCCTGCTTACACCTAATCTTGTCCGAGACCTCACGTTTGACTCACTGTTATAAAAGTGAAAATGTTAGTGGTCCAGTCGTGTCTAACTCTTTGGGACCCCGTGGACTGTAGCCCACCAGGCTCCTCTGTCCATGGAATTCTCCAGGCAAGAATACTGGAGTGGGTAGCCACTCCCATCACCAGGAGATCTTCCCAACCCTGGGATCAAACCCAAGTCTCCTGCATTGCAATGGATTCTTTACCATCTGAGCCACCAGGGAAGCCCATTCTTATGAAAACCCTCATCAGATCCTTTGGGGTCAAGACACAGTTTTTTGAGGGAGAAGCTTGGTGTGTGTCCCTTCACCTGGCAAAACAATAAAGATATCCTTTTCTACTTCACCCAAAACTCTGCCTCCAGGATGTGATTTGGCACCAGTGTACAGAGAAGCCAAGCTTCTGGTAACAAGAATGCCCTTGAATTCTGTTTTCCACAATATTCATTAGCAACTTCCGCCTCCCCCTTCCATGACCCTCTCTAGAAACTCAGTAGGTGGGCGGTGGGCATGCTCTAATGACAGTACCAGGCAGGAAAGGTCTAAGGGCAGAGCCCTGGACCCCTTCTATAGAGGCTGTCATCCTCAGGGCCCCAGTCCTACAAATACAGTTGGTTCAAACACCAAAGAATTTTGAAATTACCTGCACTGCCCTGGGCCAGATATCACCTTACAAGTATCAAGATGATATTGCAAATATCATCTAAAAAGTAAGTGCCTGACCCAGGGCTGGCACTTCACTGATCTCAAAGGCTTGTTCCTGCTTCCACCTTCTTAGCAGGTGGAGGTGGGCAAAGGGAACAGTGCAAATTGGTTTCCAGTATACACAGCACGCACTTCTCTGACAGCAAGGCAGAGGGCCACCCCCGTGCCCACCCCCACCCCACCACGGTCACACACACACTTCCCCAGCACCTGCAGCCACTTTATAATTTATCCAGAGAGTCTATTTCCTTCTCTCAGTGTTCTGGGTGCCCTTCTCCTAGGGAAGAGTTTGAGAGGTTTGCAAGGGTGCTACAGAAGTTGGGTCACTGGCAGCATGCTGATAAAAAGCAAGAATCTGGGGCTTCCCTGGTGGCTCAGTGGTAAAGAATCTGCCTGCCAATGCAGGACACAAGCATTCGATCTCTGATCAGGGAAGATCCCAAATGTTGCATAACAGCTAAAGAAAAAAGTCACTCAGTCGTGTCTGACTCTTTGCAACCCCATGGACTATACACTCCATGGAATTTTCCAGGCCTGAATACTGGAGTTGGTAGCCTTTCCCTTCTCCAGGGGATCTTCCCCACTCAGGGATCGAACCCTGGTCTCCTGCATTGCAGGCAGATTTTTTACTAGTTGAACCACAAGGGAAGCCCTATACGCTTACTCCTTGGAAGAAAAGTTATGACCAACCTAGATAGCATATTAAAAAGTAGAGACATTACTTTGCCAACAAAGGTCCATCTAGTCAAGGCTATGGTTTTTCCAGGAGTCATGTATGGATGTGAGAGTTGGACTGTGAAGAAAGCTGAGCGCCGAAGAATTGATGCTTTTGAACTGTGGTGTTGGAGAAGACTCTTGAGAGTCCTTTGGATTGCAAGGAGATCCAACCAGTCCATTCTAGAAGAGATCAGCCCTGGACGTTCTTTGGAAGGAATGATGCTAAAGCTGATACTCCAGTACTTTGGCCACCTCATGTGAAGAGTTGACTCATTGGAAAAGACTCTGATGCTGGGAGGGATTGGGGGCAGGAGGAGAAGGGGACAATAGAGGATGAGATGGCTGGATGGCATCACGGACTCGATGGACATGAGTTTGAGTGAACTCTGGGAGATGGTGATGGACAGGAGGCCTGGTGTGCTGCAATTCATGGGGTCACAAAGAGTCGGACACGACTGAGTGACTGAACTGAACTGAATAACATAATAACACTGCTACCTCATTGAGTTTTAAATATATATTTATTAATTTATTTGGCTGGGCCGGGTCTTAGCTGTGGTATGTGGGATCTTCAATCTTCATGGCAACACTTAGGATCTTGTTCCCTGACCAGGGATCAAACCCAGGCCCCCTGCACTGGGAGTGTGGAGTCTCAGCCACTGGACCACCAGGGAAGTCCCCTCACTGAATTGCTAAAAGGTGAGGAAATATATATCACAGGATGGGCAGAGTAAATTAGACTAGTAATTTTTTTTCTTCTTCCAGTTTTATTGAGAACTTCTTCCTGGTATAATTGACATACACAACAGCACCATTTAAGTTTAAGGTGTACTAATCACAGTGTTTAATGAACATCCACCTCATACAGATACAAGATTAAAGAAATGGAAAACAATTTTTTATTCCAATGAAAACTCTTAGGATTTGCTCTCTGAACAACTTTCACATATAACATATAGTAGCATCAATTATAGGTCTTCCCGGGTGGCTCAGAGGGTAAAGAATCTGTCTGCAACTTAGGAGACCCAGGTTTGATCCCCTGGGTCGGAAAGATCCCCTGGAGATGGGAATAGCTCCCCGCTCCAGTATTCTTGCCTGGAGAATTCCATACAAAGCCAGAGGAGCCTCGTGGGCTACAATCATGGGGCTGCAAAGAGCTGGACATGACTAAGCGACTATTACTCCTACTAGTGTTAAGTATATCCATCATGTTGTACATTACGTACACGTACTTATTTATCTTATAACTGGAAGCCTGTAAATTTTGACTGCCCTCAGCCAACTTCTCCTCCCTTCACTGGATCTCGTTTTCTATGAGGTTTTTTTTTTTTGGCTGTGCCACGAGGCTTGCAGGATCTTAGTTCTCAAACCCATGCCCCCTGCAGTGAAAGCATGGAGTCCTGACCTCTGGACCTCCAGAGAATTCTCTGTATGAGCTTACTTTGAAATGTAATTAACCTGCACCTCCTGTTACAACAGGAGTTAACATAGTGATTCAATATTAGAATAGCAATTTTTACGATCATCTCCACTGTTGCCTTTGGGGATCAGGAGGAAAAACTGGGCAGGGGTCCTTCAGAGCAGCCTACACCAGGCCCCTCAGCCTAGAGTGAGTCCAAAGGCTGCCTTGGCAGGTTAGGAGCACCCAGGCAGCCCTGCCCTTGCTGCCGGCTGGGGCTGGAATGTCTTGGGTGCTTGCATAAAATTTGGGATGGGGACCAAGTGGCTTGGTGTGTACAAAGTAAATCATTCTCTGGGCCTCAGAAACTAAGCCTTGGCCAGGCTTTCTAGGTGATGAAATGTACCAACCCTGGGTGGAGCCTGTCAGCCACTGCCATGGATACACCGCCCTACGCACTGGAGTGAGAATGGAACAGTGTGTCTCCCTCTGGGTGTCAGCCTGGCCCAGAGCCCCAGGACCAGGGACAAGGCTGGAAAGTCAGGCAGAGGGAGAGAGTCAGTGGATCTTGGTGCAGGGCCCTTCCCCTTGCAGGGCCTCAAATTCAGGAAATTTCCAAGGTCCCATCAGTTCAGGGAGATGTCTCCCTCCTCCCTTCCGAAGGAAAGGCAAGGGGGCTGGGCACTCCCTGAACGCTTACTCTGCCCTGAAAACAGTCTGAGTTCTAGTTTCTGTCATTCATTCACTTGTTCATGTTTTCCTAAGGACTGAGCCCATCCTGCTGCAGTTAAAACACCTATCCTCAAGGTCTGAGGATCTAAGATAAGAGGAAAAGGGGGGCTTCCCCGGCGGTCCAGAGGTGAAGACTTCATCTTCCAATGCAACGTGTGCAGCTTCAGTCCCTGGTCAGAGCGCTAAGATCCCACATGCCTCATGGCCAAAAAATCAAAACGTAAAACAGAAGGGATATTGTAACAGATTCAATAAAGACTTCAAAAGTGGTCTACAGCAAAAAAAAAAAAAAAAAAAAAGTTAAAAAACGAAAGAAAAGACACACACTCCCACCCACCCCATATCAGCCAGATGACAGACAGCAAGGGTACCCAGACAGAGTATGTTGTGGGAGGTCTGAGGGCCCAGGAGGGCTGAAGGAGAGCAGGATGTGGCACCCCGAGGGGAAGGGACGAGTATTCCAGCTGAGGGGACTTGATGTGTGTCTGAAATGGCAAAAGTCAGAAGCCCTGGGCTGCAAGTGACCTCTTTCTCTAGACCCCCGAGACTGCCCCTGCTTGTGTACTTGGCCCTGCCCTGACCCAGGGCTCAGCCCTGCTGTGGGGTCTCCCCAGGGGCTGGCTGTCCTCCTCTCAGCCCCCCAGTTGGCCCCATTGGCAGCTTCAGGGGCTGCTGGGGACCAGCTGAGAGCAGGCCCGGCATGGAGGAGGTGGGAGCTGCAGGTGCTGAGCCCTGGCAGCCTCTCTCATCACTCTCCCTTTCGGGATTCATTCCGGGTTCGCTTAGCAGTGATTTTCCTGCTGCTGACTCACCCCGGGAAGGGCAATAAACAAGGGTGATTAAACGTGCTGTAGTTTCTGGGATTTCCCAATTCTGTTTATAGGAATTCAGAGGCATGCCACAGACATACCTGTGGTGAGGTGGGCAAGGGCCTCCGAGGGGCCCTAAGGAGATACCCCTCTTGGACTGGGGGTCTCTGAGGGCACAGTCAGGGTCTCCCTGTCAGACCCTGGCTTC
The DNA here is from genome assembly GCF_014754425.2 of Oryx dammah. Lineage (NCBI taxonomy): Eukaryota > Metazoa > Chordata > Mammalia > Artiodactyla > Bovidae > Oryx > Oryx dammah. Next base: position 37,661,680 of record NW_024070195.1, on the reverse strand, counting down.
CTGGAGACAAGGCTCTCTCTCCCCTCAGACGTGGAGCTCCCTGAGGCAGGGCTGTGTCTCCCTTCAGACTGGGGCTCCCTGAGGCCGTATCTCCCCCATCTATCGGGGTCTTCCTGAGAGGAGCGTCCAGCTCTCATTTTCTTTACCGATCCCCTGTAGCCATGGGTCACTGGGTGCCCCCTCAGAGGTATAGTTGGACCCACTGTTTGGAACAGACTAGGTATTTGGGTCCTCTCCTGGGATTCTTCTCACATCAGAGGAAGATGCCCAGACATGAAATCTGTCATCTGTCTCCTGTGTTCCTTCCTCCTCTCTCCTTTCCCCTCTCTCACTCAGACCACGACATTTCCACCCCTATCCTGCCCTTTGGTCCCCTGTTCCTTTCGAGAGCCACTCTGCTATTCATTGACCAGAGAGCAAAGGTGGCAGAATTGGGCAGTGTGGTGAAACCAGAGTCCAGGCTGACGGGGTGAGGTCTGGGTGTCTGCCTCTCACCCCTCCTGCTGACAGCTGAGTGAAGGCACTCTGGGTGCCTCTGGCTCCATCCTCAATAGGAGCCTCAGATCAGAGAGAAATGGCTGGTGCCACGTCCATAGTGGGAATGGCTTGCTGGTCACCGGCTGGCCCGGGGAGGCGAATGTCAGCCAGCTTGTCCACCATCCCTGTTGTCGGCCCTGGCAGCAGCTCACCCAGGTGACCCCAGCTGCTACTGGTGGCAGAGCCTATCCTCGGGGTCGTGGGTGTTAGACAACATTGATCCTTCTCAAACTTTCCTGCCAAAATGACACCCAAAAGGGCCAGATCTCTGCCTCCACCCTAGGGCTTTGGCTCAAGATAGCCCCCTCAATGCCTTGGTAGGATCTCAAGTCTTCCATCTAAAACCCATAGGTAAATGTTACATTCTATTCCATCACAGCTGTCTTTAATACAAAGCGTCTGTTATCTTCCTCATGTTCTTTGAAGTCAAATGGATGTTGCAGGAGGCTGGGGGCACATTTATCCTTTGGCTTTGCACCCCTGGACCCCTTGGGGACAGCAGTGGGAGCCCAGAGCAAGTGGCACAGGGGCCCAGGCAGCCTCAGGCTTAGTCCCAGTGCAGACTTACCACCCAGCCTCAGCTGTGCAAGAAGCGGGTCCGTCCTCCCTGCCTTCCACTACCCAGGTGTCACAGTTGGAGGTCAGGGTCTCTCGGCCCCCTGAGGGTGCAGGCAGGGTGCGGGAAGGGTCAGGGAGCTGCTCCCCTGCATGCAGGGCACTGCGGTTCCTCCTCCTGGAGAGCTGCTTGGCTCTGCTCCCTGAAGAGACTGAAGAAGGACCACACACTTGGACTAAGGATGTTGATGAATCCATGGACAGTGGCGCTGTCTACCATGTCTGATCCCAGGAGGCCTTGCCACGCCCCTGGGCCTGGCCACTTGATAGGAATGCACATGGAACATGGCAGCTCCTGGCAGATGCTATGGGGGTGCTGCCTGCCAGAACCTGGGCAAACCCCTAGGAGGAGGAGCTATGAGAGCCAGGGAGCTGCTGCTTCCTGCTCCCCTATGTCCAGGGGGGTCTTCCTGACCCAGGAATTGAACCCACATCTCTTAACATCTCCTGCATTGGCAGGTGGGTTCTTTACCATTCGCACCACCTGGGAAGCCCCCCAGAGCCCATGCTCCACAACAAAAGAAGCCATGGGACAAGAAGCCCATGCATCACAACTAGAGAGTAGCCTCCACTCACCACAACTAGAGAAAGCCCATGCACAGCACTGAAGATCCAGAGTAGACAAATATAAATAAATAAATAAAAATTTTCAATTCATTTCACTTTTTTGAGATATAATTAACCTACAACACTGGGTAATAAGTTTGAGGCTTACAGCACAATGACTTACATATATTGTGAAATGATTACCAAGATAAGTTAACAGCCATCATCTTACATAGCTACTCCCCGCCCCGCCAAAAAAAGAAAAAAAGTGTTTTTCCTTGTGATGAGAAATCTTAGGATCTACTCATACAACTTAATAACAAAGAGACAAATAACCCAATTGAAAAATTGGCAAAGGGTCCAAACAGACATTTTTCTAGGTAGGCCAAGAGGTGCACGAAAAGATGGTCAACATTACTTGTCATTCCAGTTTAGTCGCTCAGTCGTGTCTGACTCTTTGTGACCCCATGAATCGCAGCATGCCAGGCCTCCCTGTCCATCACCATCTCCCGGAGTTCACTCAAACTCACGTCCATTGAGTCAGTGATGCCATCCAGCCATCTCATCCTCTGTCATCCCCTTCTCCTCCTGCCCTCAATCCCTCCCAGGATCAGAGTCTTTTCCAACGAGTCAACTCTTCGCATGAGGTGGCTAAAATATTGGAGTTTCAGCTTTAGCATCAGTCCTTCCAAAGAACACCCAGGACTGGTTGGATCTCCTTGCAGTCCAAGGGACTTTGTCATTAGGGAAACGCAAATGAAAACAAGAATGAGATATCACCTCATATCCATTAGGACGACTACTGTCTAAACCCCTGGAAACCACAGAGTTGATGAGGATGTGAAGAAACTGGAACCCTTTGCCCTGTTGGTGGGAATATAAAATGATGCAGTCATTGTGAAAAACTGTGATGGTCCCTTTAAAAATTAAAAATAGAATTGCCACGTGATCTAGCAATTCCACTTCTGGATACATACCCCATATAATTGAAAGCAAGTTCTCAAAGAGATGTTTGTACACCTGTGTTCATAACAGCATTATTCACAATAAAATGTGGAAGTGACCCAAGTGTCCATTGAAGGATGACTGGATAAGCAACATGTAGTAAAGACATACCATGGAATGGCTTTCAGTTTTCAGAAGGAAGGAAACTCTGCAATGTTGCTACTACATGGATAAAACTTGAGGATATTATGCTAACTGAAATAAGCCAGTCACAAAAAGACAAATACTGTATAATTTCACTAGGGTAGTCCAATCATGGAGATAGAAAGTAGGAGAGTGGTTTCCAGGGGCTACGGGGGAGGAGACGGTAGAGAGTCATTGTTTCATGGGTATACAGTTTCAGGATTACAGATGGTCATGGAGTGGCAGACCCGACTCTGGTTAAAGACTTCAGTCTCCACCAGCTCTACTGTAGGAACTCCATTATCTCCCTCTGGAATGCCTTTATTAACCAGACTCTCAAAGGCTTACTAGGTCCCAGTAGGCTAAGTCCTGAGGCTAAAGCATTGCCCGGAAGAGAACTGTAGCCTTTTAGTCTGATCTGCCCATAAATCTCATGGCCACAGGCCACTGCTGTAAACTGGTGCAACACATTCCTCTTCCTGAAAATCTCTAAGAATTTACACAAATTGATCCACCTGCTCCCCTAAACCCAGAACAATGGATGCCCAACTGTTCTACTTTTGAGTAACTAAGTGTTCTCCAAAACTGACCCTTTGTCTCACAGAGAAGGTCAGTTGTCCTTCATTTCAGAAAAGAAGGAAGGAAGGAAAGAATAAAAGAAGGAAAAAAATAAAGACAGGCAGACCATCCTGCTACATCTGAAAGACACAGCCAGGTGCGCATCCAGGAGAAAGTGCAGGGGCACGGATGCCAAGTCTCTGAGATGGGCAAGTCAGATAAGATTGGACAGTGTAGCTGGTGCTGTGGTCTGAAAAAGTCTGGGTCCCTTCAAAATTTATATTGAAGGGGGGTTGAAATCTTAATCCCCAAGGTGATGGGCTGAGGTGGTGAGGGAGGTGCATAGTCATGAGGGTGGAGCCCATCTGAACGGGATTAGTGCCCTTATCAGGGAGAATGCTCCCTCTCCCCTTCCACCCTATGAGGACACAGCAAGAAGGTGGCTAAATAGGAACCAGGAAGTGGGCACCCGCCAGACACTAACACCTTGATCTCAGACTTCCTAGCCTTCAGAATTGTGAGAAATGAATTTCTGTCATTTATAAGTCACTCCATCTATGGCATTTTTAAAAATATATACATAGAGCTGCCAGAGACACCTGGACTTAATAACATGGACATCTGTCCTCACAGAGGGACACTCTAGGGTCTGATTCTTCACTGGAGTTGGGGGAAGGATGTGGCCAAGCGAGGAAGCTCAGTCAGGGTGTGTCTTTGGAGGCAGTGTGGGGTGGTGTGAACACCAGGGTTTTGAAGTCAGGCTGAAGGCTGGTTTGAACCCTAGCCCCAGCAGTACTACCTCACAAAATGAATGAATACATCAACACATAGGAAGCGGTGAGGAAGCTGTAGTTTCATTTCTTTCCCCATTTTCTTTTCTAAAAATATTTATTTAGGCTGAGTCAGGTCTTAGTTGTGGCACACAAGATCTTCATTGCATCATGTGGTATCTTTCTCTTCCCTGTGTGGGCTCTCTAGCTGCAGCCCGTGGGCTTAGTTGCCCTGCAGTATATGGGATCTTAGTTCTTTGATCAGGGGTTGAACCTGTGTCCCCTGCATTGCAAGGCAGATTCTTAACCACTGGACCACCAGGAAAGTCCCTCCCCATTTTCTGCTAAGAGTGCCCATGAAATGCCTGTCTCTGTGTGTGTCTCTTCTTCCTCCAGAAGGTTACTACAGAAATGTTCTCATGGAAAACATGAGGGGGAGAGAGAGAGAACAAGTCAACTTATTAGCACTTTTGAGCCTTAGTTGGTGGAAAATTCTGAAGGAGATGGGAATACCAGACCACCTGACCTGCCTCTTGAGAAACCTGTATACAGGACAGGAAACAACAGTTAGAACTGGATATGGAACAACAGACTGGTTCCAAATAGGAAAAGGAGTACGTCAAGGCTGTATATTGTCACCCTGCTTATTTAACTTCTATGCAGAGTACATCATGAGAAATGATGGGCTGGAGGAAGCACAAGATGGAATCAAGATTGCCAGGAGAAATATCAATAACCTCAGATATGCAGATGACACCACCCTTATGGCAGAAAGTGAAGAAGAGCTAAAGAGCTTCATGAAAATGAAAAAGAGAGTGAAAAATTTGGCTTAAAGCTCAACATTCAGAAAACTAAGATCATGGCATCTGGTCTCATCATTTCATGGCAAATATATGGGGAAACAGCAGAAACAGTGGCTGACTTTATTTTTGGGGGCTCCAAAATCACTGCAGATGGTGATTGCAGCCATGAAATTAAAAGATGCTTACTCCTTGGAAGGAAAATTATGACTAACCTAGACAGCGTATTAAAAAGCAGAGACATTACTTTGCCCACAAAGGTCCATCTGGTCAAGGCTATGGTTTTTCCTGTGGTCATGTATGGATGTGAGAGTTGGACTATAAAGAAAGCTGAGCGCTGAAGAATTGATGCTTTTGAACTGTGGTGTTGGAGAAGACTCTTGAGAGTTCCTTGGACTGCAAGGAGATCCAACCAGTCCATCCTAAAGCAGATCAATCCTGGGTATTCATTGGAAGGACTGATGTTGAAGCTGAAACTCCAATACTTTGGCCACCTGATGCAAAGAGCTAACCCATTTGAAAAGACCCTGATGCTGGGAAAGATTGAGGGCAGGAGGAGAAGGGGATGACAGAGGATGAGATGGTTGGATGGCATCACTGATTCATGGACATGGGTTTGGGTAGACTCCGGGAGTTGGTCATGGACAGGGAGGCCTGGTGTGCTGCGGTTCATGGGGTTACAAAGAGTCGGACATGACTGAGTGACTGAAATGAACTGAACTGAACTGAACTAGCATCTCATTTGCTAACATTCCATTGGCCAAAGAAAGTCACATGACCAAACTTGTATAGTTATGAGAATTATGGACAAAGGGATGCAGAAAGTGGCAAAGAAGAAAAAGAGTTGATTTTGGGTCTTAGGAATGTGGGAGGCATTGATTCAAGTAGCAACTAAAATGTGCTCTGAGGGAAATAGACATGGCAGGGGTTTACAAAGGTCATACACAAAGGCATTCCAGAGAAGTTATATACATTATCTTTGCAGAACTAAGGGTTGGTGCCTACAGGCGTTGCTGAACTGTGTTCTCTAGGGAGTAAAGAAGACAAGTTCCAGGTGGTCTCAGGATCATTGGGTTGAAAGTTTATTTTGCATTCAAGAGTGAACAGTTGTAAGTTCTACATTCTTAATGGTGCCCTGGCTTCATTTCAGACCCTGTAAAAGAATTTTCTGGCAGTCCAGGGTTAGGCTTTCATTGCCAAGGCTGTGGGTTCAGTCCCTGGTTGGGCAACTAAGATCCACCAAAAGAAAAAGAAAAAGGAAAAAACAAAGCCTGTGACCTAAGTAACTCCATTATGTTGTTCATGGTCCATAGAAGTCACTGTGAAGTCACATGACACGGAGGGAATGAAGAGTTTGGAGTATTTTCTAGGTTGTACAGCAAGCAACACAGGGCCAGGGATACACAGCTAAAAGCTCTGTAAAACATTAGAACTTCTCAGAGTTCCCCTTCCCTCCCATTTCACCAAACATGTGATGACTGATAGCTGGGGGACTCTGAGCTAGGGAGTTTCCCAGGTGGCCCAATGGTAAAGAATCTACCTGCCAATGCCGGAGATCCAGGAGATACAGCTTTGATCCTTGGGTCTGGCAGATCCCCTGGAGGAGAAAATGGCAACCCACTCCAGTATTTTTGCCTGGAGAATTCCATGAATAGAGGAGCCTGGCGGGCTACAATCCATAGGGTCACAAAGAGTCAGACATGACGGAGCAACTGAATATGGCACACGGCAAGAGCTAGGGAGAGAATTCAGTTAGCCAGGAAGAATACTATCGGTTAAGAGTAGGTTTAGCTTGCCAGTGACAGAAATCCCAAGTAACAGTGTGCTAAATGAGGTAGATACTTCTCTCATGTAAAAAAATCCAGCAGGAAGCAGATCAAGGCTGGTATGGCAGCACCTCAACTGATAGGAACACATGACCTTGTGAAATGAAATATCTCCTACCATGTCAATAAACAAGAAATGTCACAGCCATCAGCTATTTCTGGCCTCCAAATGTGAATGAGGGCTCCCAAAATGGAACAGAGTGCTTGCAGTCCAGCAAGAAGCAGCCATCTGCCACGAGCCACACCTTAAGGTGAGCGAGTAAACAAGATCTGGCCCCAGAGAGCTGAGGTGCATATGAAATCAATGAATTCAGCGAGCCCAGAGACTTGCATCTTCCCATACACAGAATGCTAAATTCCTTAACTTGATATTTGATTTATCGTACCTCACAATAATCTTCGGTGTTCAGACTGCCTGCTCCCTTTGTTGCAAACTTATATATAGTCTGACTCCCCACTCCTGCCCCCTTGGAGCAGTTTTCTCAGAGCTACTGAGAAGCTGTCTCCTGGGCTCGGGGTCTTAAACATTCTCACTAAAGAAAATAACTCTTTTATTAAAATAAAATAAAAACATAAAATATTTTTATTTTAAAATAAAATAAAAAAATAAATATTTTTATTTTAAAATAAAATAAAATTTTAAAACAAAATACTTTCAGGTTGTGATCATATTTTTTTAGTCAACCCTTTCCTATAAAGTGGATTTCCTACCATAACACAGATTTTACCTCACAGTCCAAGAGGGCTGTTGGAAGTGCTGCCTTCAAAAACAGAAAGAAGGAAGGCTGAGAAAGGGAATACTCCCCTTTTTCAGGGACAGTTGTACACACAACTTCTGACTCTATCCTGTTGCAAACACAGAAGCCATTCTCCCCTCCTTACATAGTAATGGAGGATCCTTCAGCTTCTTCCCTGAAGACAACACTTCCCAGCCTCCCATGCAGGTAGATGTGTGCATGTGACTAATTTCTGGCCAATAGGCTGTGAGTAGAAATGATACACCCACTAGCTGTTACCTTAAATGGGAGAAGTTTGATCTCCCTTTCCCTATTCTCCCCTTTCCACTGACTAGGATGTGGATGTGATGGCAGGATGGCAGAAGGTCTTCTATCAAGAATGATAGAATAATAAGATGGAGGGGTCATAGACCACTTCTCTCTTTAGTCACTAAGTCGTGTCCAACTCTTGCAACCCCATGGACTGTAGCCTGCCAGGCTCCTCTGTCCATGGGATTCTCCAGGCAAGAATACTGGAGTGGGTTGCCATTTCCTTCTCTAGGGGCTAGCAGTGTAGTTAATTCTCAATTCTCTAGCCCATAGACCATATACCAGGTATTTATATGAGAAGTAAATACATTCCTCCATTATTCACCACTATTTTTTTACCATATATTTACCATTATTCACCACTATTTTGCATCTTTTGTTCCACTGGCAAACCAATATCCCTTTAATGTACAGTCCATTAGACACACTTATCACAAATCCACTCTGTTTCAAGGGAGCCTGGAAAATGTGGTTTTTATTCTGGGCAGCCTTGTGCTTAGTTAATGACTGGAGGTGCATCCCTGAGGAAGAGAAGATCCTGGAGGCAACTCACCCATCCCACCCACTGGAGGAATAATAATAGTCAACACACAGTCCACTTAGTGGGGCCAGATGCTGTGCTGGTTGGTGGCTTTGCCTCCATGTCCTTATGGAACCTCACAGTCATCCTGAGACTAGGCATTAGAGTCCCAGTTTTAGAAGTGGGAAGACTGCAGCCCAAGAAGTTGTAACCTGGCCAAGGTCACACAGCCCCTAGGAGTGGAACTAGGATTCAGACAGATGTCTGTCTAGACTCAAGCTTCTAAACCTATGCTTGGTTCTTAAAATGTGCTTCCTGGACCAGCAGCCTCAGCCTAAGAACTTGCTGGAAAAGCAAATTGTCCTAGAAGTTACATACTCAAGAGGTCAGCAACCTGTCTAACTTTCTTGGTAATAGGGATGTAAACTCAATGCTGAGAGTTTTCCAGGTGGTTTCAGATTGCTCCAAGGCAAACCTGAAAATAGTGTGCAGGAATCCTCATCTCCTCCCTCCCCAGACAAACCCAACCACGAAGAGAGAGTCAACCCTGACCAGATCCAGACCTCAGTTCACCTGCCAGCCCCAGGACTGGAACTTGACTTAATTGATGCAGACAGAGTCAACTTGGGGCGGGGAGATGGCTATGTCTTCTCCCCAGGAGACTCATAAAAGGGGTGATGGAGAAGGAAGTAGCTGTGGCTCAGCCCCTGGATGTAGTTTTGGGGTGAAGAGGAGAAGTTTACACCATCTTAGGTATCTGATGTCTTCTGTATCAATGAGATCACATGTGTCCTCTCTGTCTGTCTGTTTGTCTCTCCCTCTCTCTAAGTCCCAGGGCACTACTGTCCAAGGTACAGTTGGTTTTCAGCAGGGAGGAGGGGGATGGGAGTCTATGGCGAAAGCTTCAGGGACTTTGGTCATTTCTGGTTCCCTCCAGGGCAGAAGGTGATGATGATGGTGTTTTTATGACTATCACATCTGTACTATTTGCTCTGAGCCAGGCCATTTTCTAATCTCTTCATGTGCATGAACTCATTTAATCCTCACAATTTCATGAGCAAGGTACTATTATTAACCCCGTGTTAGATGGCGAAATGAAAGCACAGAAAGGTTAAGCACGTTGCCCGCAGTCTCACAGCCAATAAGCAGTGAAGCTGACCTCTGAACTCAGATGACGTGGCTGCTGTGTCCATGCTCGTAGTTGCTGAGCTATTCAGCCTCCAAATAATAGTAAAGACATTCAAGGAGTTTTTTTCTTTTAATGGTCCAGGCACTGTTGTAAACTTATTTTGAAAAAGTGAAATGTTCTTACCATTGTAGAAAGTGAGATATTTCTAGCAGACCCTTGGTGTTGGTGGATTAAACATCTGTGGTTTGGGTTATTTTTTAGGACCCATTGTGCACGTGTGTGTCTCACCAGGAAAAGTGGGAGTGTCGAGGCCAGAGATTGTTGCTCCTTCCATGGTGTCATGTTCTAAAAGGAACCTGCGCATCACACTTGTGGTTCCCATGAAAAAATAAACCCAATTCTCACTACCAGTCAAAACAACAATATTTGTGCGGCGCCGGTAATAACCACTAGAACCACTCTTCCTCCTGACTTCCTGGCAGTGTCTTACCCTCAGCTCACTCTCACTCTCAGGGCCCCTGCAGCTTTGTTCCCATGAAACTCATGTTCTTAGGCTGACAGCAGCTTCTAACTGACTCAGGACTCGCCTCCTCTGGGAAGTCTTCCGGAATGGCTCATGCCTTCACTCTGGGTGGGACTCAGCTCTTCAGAACTGTATGCTCTCTATTGCATTGACCTTTGTGATACAAGCCTCTGTGGTTCTCCCTTGATATCTGTGATTGATGTTTCTATTTTTCTTTTCCTTTTCTCCCAAGTTTGACTCTTATCCTCTTCCTCTCTGGGCTTCCCTTGTGACTTAGATGGCAAAGAATCTGCCTGCAAGGCGGGAGACCTGGGTTTGATCCCTGGGTTGGGAAGATCCCCTGGAGAAGGGAAAGGCTACCCACTCCAGTATTCTGGCCTGGAGAATTCCATGGACTGTATAGTCCATGGGGTTGCAAAGAGTCAGACACGACTGAGTGACTTTCACTTTGACTTTCTTCCTCTCTGCTATTTTCCCTTCCTTTTCCTCTCCTTGCCTTCTCTCCCTTTCCTCTTCTTCCCTTTCCCTCCCTTCCTTTCTACTGCCATCCTTCTCTTTAATGCTCTTTTCTACACTTGATCATCCTCACTTCTTTGCTTTAGCTTTCAAGGTTATTCCACCTGGTCTACTCTCTCTCCTTTTCATCTGGTGACCAGAAATCAGCCCAGAGCCTCAAGCCTTGATCCAGCCTTTCCTGATGCCCACAGACCTGACTGCATCACCTCCTCCTCTGGCTACCCACAGCCCTCCAGCATCTAGTTAATCCCACAAGTTTACGCATTTGAATCACTCTCCCCTTATTTGGCTTCATTTAAACATTTATTGTGCACCCACCATGCTCAAGGCCTGCCTCCTCCTCTGCCTGGAAAACTCCTACTCATGCTTCAAATCTCTCCTGGAAATTGTCTCCTCCGGTCTGGACTCCCTTTCCCGCAGGGGGGCAGGGCCCCCTCTGCTGCCACGTCCCCTGCACATCATAAGTGTGATGAAGGTACGCGGGCACAGACACTGATAGTGCCCTGCCCACCCTCCACTCACATCCCCGTGCACTCTGCAGGCTTCCACACCACGTGTGCGTGGGGGAACTAGCACCTCTGGGTTTAGGGAGATTTGAAGATTATATACCCCAGATCCCTTGCCCCTCAGAAGGGCAACTCTAAGCCACCCAGGTTCCCAGGGTTCTGCACGGAGTGGAGCCGCAGCCACCCACAGCAGTCACCTGCTCATCAATACTCGCTGCCTTGGTTTCCTCTTCTTCCCTGTGCTTCCCTCACTTCTTACCAGTGCTTCTTGGAGCCACTTCCCAAATAAACTGCTGCTGCTGCTGCTGCTAATTTGCTTCAGTCGTGTCCGACTCTGTGCGACCCCATAGACGGCAGCCCACCAGGCTCTGCCGTCCCTAGGATTCTCCAGGCAAGAACACTGGAGTGGGTTGCCATTTCCTTCTCCAATGCATGAAAGTGAAAAGTGAAAGTGAAGTCACTCAGTCCTGTCTGACTCCTTGCGACCCCATGGACTGCAGCCCACCAGGCTCCTCCGTCCATGGGATTTTCCAGGCAAGAGTACTGGAGTGGGGTGCCATCGCCTTCTCCACCCAAATAAACTACTTGCAGCCAAACCTTGTCCCATGATCTGCTCATAGGGGACGCAAACAAAGAAGGTAGATCACATAGAACTTACTCTGTCCGAATCACATAGAACATTCTAAGTCCTGGATTTGCATCAACTCTTTTTTAAAAAATTCATTTATTTTTGGCTGCATTGGGTCTTAGCTGTGACACACGGTCTTCTTTCTAGTTGCAGACACACAGTCTTCTTTCTAGTTGCAGTGTGCGGGCTTAGCCAATCCCAGGCCAAGTGGGATTTTAGTTCCCTGACCAGGGATCAAACCCACATCCCCTGCATTGCAAGGCAGATTCTTAACCACTGGACCACCAGGGAAGTCCCTGAATTCACTTCATCTATACCACAGCCTTCTTCACGAGGGAGATCTTGCTATTTATCACTTCATTCACAAATGAGGACACTGAGGCCCACGGACTTTGAGTAGAGGGGACAACTGTCTCTTTTTTCCAGGGACTAAGGGGTTTCCTGGGGTGTGAGACTCTCCCAGAACAGTCTCGGGAAAATCAGGACTGGTGGTCACACAAGAGTGAATGGGAAGATGGCTTGGGAGCCAGGCAGGTGCTCCAGGGTGGTGTTCTGGAACACCCTCCCTGCCGCCCCACAGTACGATCAGCTCTGCTTTTAAAGGGGCCTGCTTCCCACCAGAGGGTGGGGTCACATTTTGTACCTTTCTGTCTCTAAGTTTTGCACTTAGGAGCTGTTTCTTGGTGATTGAGCTAGATATTGGGGATCATAAAAACAAACAAAGAAACAAACAAATAAGGACTTCCCTGGTGATACAGTGAATAGGAATCCACCTGTTGATTCAGGGGACATGGGTTCAGTCCCTAGTCTGGGAAGATTCCACATGCCTTGGCACAACTAAGGCTACTGAGTCTGTGTGCCTAGAGCCTGTGCTCTGTAACAAGAGAAGCCACCTCCACGAGAAGGTCCCACTCTCTGAAACTAGAGAAAGCCCACGTGCAGCAACAAAGGCCCAGTGCAGCCAAATATTAAATAAATAAATAAAAGTAAAAATAGACGGGTGAGATGCAGCCCTGCACTCAGGGAGCATCTAGTTGGATGGGAGAGACCTGGTTTCCCACGTCACAGAGCCCCCAGTCTGATGAAGGGGTTTCCTGTTGGGGGCAGGGGCTGTCCCTGCTTCCCTGACTTCTCTGCATGGCCCAGAACAGGGTTTCTGGGAGCCTTTTCCCTGCCTTCCCTCACGCTGCTGTACCCAGCCAGGAAGAGCCAGGCAAGGGTGACAGGGTCTGCCTGACACCCCATCTGGGTCTCCACTCTCGCCACCCAGAGCTTGAGCTGGAGCCTCTCCTGGACCAGGGTGGGTGGATTGATTTCTCCAAGCATTAATTCAGAGCTCTGAGCCTCCACCCCCACCACCTGGCTTACGTTTGGCTCAAGCAGAAAGTGGGAGGTTGGTGAACTTGAACTGGTGCTTGGCTCAGTCAAGCCCTTGCAGGGAGTTGGTGGCACGTTCCATGAGTTCATGGCAAAGCATGCCACAAAGAGATTGTGCACTGTGTGGGCAGGTCTAGGCGATGGTGCGGTTCCCAGGGCCTAGAAAGGGCGGGGAGTCATTACCACTCCTAGGCTGAGGGGGCAAGGAAGGGCAGTCTTGTGACAAGCCAGCCAATGCTGCTACCCTGGGAAGGGCCACTGGACACTTTGCCCTTAGGAGAGGGACACAGCCACTGGCAAAACCAGGACCTGGGGGGAGAGGGGAGCAACCACCCTGACTGCTCTGTCTCCACCTCACCCCCATCACTTTCCTTCTCAGGCCTAATCAAATCTGAAGCCAAAGACCAAATGAGACTTGGGGATGCAGTTCTTGGGTGTCAGCCCCTGTCTCCCACCTTGGAAGGTTCCGAAGTTCAGAGAAAGTCAGAGGGTGGATGGGAGAGGAATCAAGAGAGATTAACAACCAGAGAGCTGCTGAAGGCGCTCCCCTCTGCTGCCCACCCCCCCACCCCACCCCACCCTCAGGGGGAAGGCCCTGTTAGGTGGGTGGATCAGCAGTTGCCCTTCTGAGATTCACAATAACATTCTCATTTTACGGTCTGTCTTTTTGCTTCCCAGAACTCTGGTGAATTTATTCCAACTCCTCCTTACTTCCTGCCCCTCCCAAGTCCACTGGAGGCCAAAGGGCAGGCAGGTCCAGATCTGGAAAGAAGGGATACAACAGGGCTTCATAAACTGCTTGATGAAAGAGGGTGGAGGGGGAGATGTTTCAGGCCAAGAAGAAGAGAAAGTGAGGGAAACAAATATTTCTGAGCCCTATACTGCGCTGGAGAAGGCAATTGCAACCCACTCCAGTACTCTTGCCTGGGAAATCCCATGGACGGAGGAGCCTGGTAGGCTACAGTCTGTGGGGTTGCAAAGAGTCAGATATGACTGAGTGACTTCACTTTCACTTTTCACTTTCATGCACTGGAGAAGGAAATGGCAACCCACTCCAGTGTTCTTGCCTGGAGAATCCCAGGGATGGGAGCCTGGTGGGCTGCCATCTGTGGGGTCGCAAGGAGTCGGACACGACTGACGTGACTTAGCAGCAGCATACAGCGCTAGATACAACATGGGTGCTTTCTTACCAGCTACTCATTCCCCACATTCCTCAAAAGAATCCTGAGGTTGGTATCAGAATTTCCATTTTAAGGATGAGAAGGCTAAGGCTCAGAGAGGCTATGTGACTTCTCAAATATTGCACAGCAAGTGATGACACTAAATGAGGTAAACGTTGGTCTGAAAAGATATGAAAAGATTGGAATGTGGGCAAAGGTCAAACAGGACTCTACCCCCAGGGCCAGGCAGGGAGCAGTGGACTGGGTCAGTGGCTGGAGAGGAGCCAGCCAATTTTTCTTTCATACTTCTGGACAATATGCTGGTAAGCTGTGGGGATCATCCCTGTCTGAGGCACCATATCTAGCTCCAGCTGTCGTTCCTATCTGTGGGTTGTGAGCTGCAATGGGTCCCGGAGGGCTTAGGAGAGATTTTCTGTCTCAAGGTTGGGGCTAGTAATCTTGGGCAAAGACCCTAGGGATGAGATGAGAAGGCCTGGGGGAGGAAATGGTGGTTGTCTCCATGGCGTCAAGGAACAATTTCAACTGAGATGATTTCACCCAGCAAAGGGCAAAGGAGAAACATGAGATAAGGAAGTCCTGCCCTGTATTGGGGGAAGGAGGGTCAGAGAGGGTCAGAGGCTCAGTCACCACTGTGCTTACATGGGGGGTGGGATGGACTGGAGCGGGAGGACAAGGACCAGCCCTGTGGGTCAGTGGGTGAGTGGATTTGTGAGCTGGGAGGTCCTGGGGCCAGCAGTGTGGGTTGTCTGGGGAGGGTGGAGGGGGTGGTCCGTGGGGTCGACTTCAGGGCAGTGCTCTCCAGGCCTGGAGCCCAGGGGTGGGGACCTGGTGACGTAAGGGCTGAGGGGAATGGGGAACAGGGAAGTTTCAGCATCGCTCTTGCCCCAGGCTGAGGATTCTTCCAGCTCCTATTGAGTCAAGTCCTTCTCTGGCTTGGCCCCTAAAATGAATGGACATCCCTCCCCAAGCTGGGCCTTCAGCATCAGACAGGCTATGAGGGAGGGGGCAGGGGCCTGGGAAACTTGTATTGTGTGTGTGTGTATGAGAGAGAGAGGGGGAGACAGAGAGAAAGAAAAAGACAGAGAAAGATCCGTTGGATCCAAACTCTTAAGACAGCCCCAGGAGACAGGAGGGGCCAGGAACTGCCCTGCCTGAAACGTGGTTAATTAGAACAGTCCAGACTGAGATTGTAGAAGTAGTAAGACTCAGACTCCCTGAAGCCAGCTTCTTCTTTTAGAGGTGAGGAAACTGAGGCACAGAAAGAGGAGTGGCTGGTTAAGATCTCACAGGACGTAAAAAAAAGGAATCTTCCTGCCCCCTCCAGAGAACTGGCAGCGATCATTAAGATGGCCCGCTGACGGGGATCAGTGGCTACCTCCGGTCTTAACATCCATCAGAAATCTCATTTCCCTCATTTTAAAATAGCATTAAATAAATAGCTCCTTTCTCACAGAGTTGATGGGAGAAGAAAATGACCAAGAGCTTAGAACAGTGTCTGATGCGTAGTAAGCACCTAATAAATGTCAGACATGATAATGATGACGGCTGTGATGATCATAAAAGATGCCACTGTTTTAAAGGTGACGGCCATTTGACATTGAGTCTGATCTTGCCCGCGCTGTGCTGGGGCCACAGAACTGGGTCACCCATCCAGGAGGGAAAGGGAAAACAGCAGCTGTCTGGGGTGAGGGTTCTGTCTGCCCCTCTGCATCAGGGTCCCCAGCCTTGCATTTGCCTACTCGGCCTGCCCTTCCTGGTCTCTGCTAGGAAGTTGCCCTGTGACTCATGAGAGTCCAGACCCCTCCTGGCCAGCAGCACCACGGCATTAGCCTGGGAGCCCCCAAGGGCAGGGCTTAGTCCTGCATCACCACTTGCTCAGCCCAGTCCGCCTGGCCAGCCACCCACTCCCCCCAACCCTCATCCCTCAACCCCGCCCCAGCCCCAGAGGGATCAGCAAAGGCAGCTGCCTGCCACATGGCTGCCGGCCGGCACAGCGTCGGCCTCCTGCCTCAGCCCCTGGGCCTGCTGTGGACCGCCAGCAGCTGACATCCACATTACGCTTCCTCTGGGCTGACGCACACTCTTCTGGTACTTTGCACAGTCACTCATTTAATCCCGGGAGATCAGCTCTGCTCTTATCTCTGTCTCGCGGAGGAGAAAACTGCTGCAAAGAAACTTTGATTTGTCGGGGATCACGGAGCTGGTCCAGGGTGAGCCAGGCACCACTACAGTATACAGTTCTGAGGGCCCCCTTCCCCCCCCTCCTCCAGGATTTGGTGGCTGAGGTTGTGTGAGTGAATGAAGGACTTGGTTCCTTGCCTGCACACTGTGGATCGCTCTCTGGCTGCGACTATCACGGTATTATGGTTCCACTTCCCCTCCCTCTTGACTATGTGGGAAAAGACCTCACTGCCCATTTTGGGCTATGATTTCAGTTCTGAGGTCGGCTTTTCTGTTCTCGTCCCTTTCCCAGATCCCGACCTCTTTCTATTTCTTATTATTTGTCTCGCCACTCTACAACCCTCGTTGGACTCCCTCTACCAGTTCCCACTTCCGGATTTGTACCGAGAGTCCCAGCGTCTCTTCTTATTGGCTGTGGGCCAGACGTCTGTAGGGAACTGGCCAATCAGAAGCTTTCTTCGGCCCCCGCCCAGCATTACAGGTTGTCAGTTCCCTGTGCGGCAGACATTCTCAGCAGGGATAGGCACGCGGTGATGGGCTGGGTGGAAAGAGAAGGACTGTCTAGAGAGGCACGTGAAGAAAGAGGTTCAAGGCAAGACAGAATTGGAACCACAGAGGCCAGTCTAGCACTCCGGGTTCCTCTCTCCTAGTTCTGAATTGCTAGGCCCTCCTTCTGGGGTGTGCTAAGTACAAGGAATGCTATTTCCAGAACTTCAGCAAACTCTTTTGCACTTCGACTTTCCTCTGCCCAGCACGTGGGCCTTAAGAAGTGGGCGTGGACCCTGATGTTTACTCGCTGGTATTTGCTTCTGAGTCTGGCCTTGGTCCACTTTGGCCCAGGCCAGATGGGGCAAGCTGTATGGTGTAACAACCCTTCCTTCTTACTCGGCCAAGAGGCTGCCTCTGACCCAGTTCCACCAGGGCTCTGGGGCTGAGGGGTTTGCCCATAGGGAGGAGCTACGTGGAGCAACCCTAGGTCCATCTATAGGATGGTGCAGGGGAGCAGACTTGCAGGTGCCCCCTGAGACCAAGGACCCAGCTGCCCCAGGTGACCTGCAGGTGCTGGTTGGTACTGCCAGGGGCTCCTGGCTGGGCTTGGGTTTCTAGGTGTAGTGGGAACCACACAGCTCTGTGCTGCCTTAATAGCAACCCTGAGTGAGAAATAGAAATGCTTAGTGTGACGTGCTTTGCAAACAGAAATGACCTCTGCAAACTCTACCTGGCTTTACAAACGGTGGTTGGAGCCTTCAAATGCAGTGGGGCAGGTTGAGTCAGGAGGAGCCCACTGGCCTGTTCTGGTCTTTTCTGTGATGTAGTGAGTGACTGAGCAAGAATTAGCAGCCAAACTGGGACCAGTTGCCTGCTGCCTGTATGAGTCCTGAGAGGTATCAGCAAATCTGTAATGAATTTACCTGGAAGGTCTCTGGGGCTGTGGGGAGCCTGCACTGCAGGCCTCAATCCATTCTCTCCTCCTGTCTGGAGCAAATCCACCTGGGGAGGGAGTGATTTCTCTAATATGCTCCAATCTCAGAAGCTGCTTTTGCCTCTGGGTACATGTGTCACCTGGGGTTAGAATTAGATTTGGTTATGAGTGACAGAAAAACACAATTCGTAGGGTTTTAAATAATCTCAATTTTTATTTCTCTCTTATATGAATGAAGTCTGGTGGAATTCAGTCCAGGTTTGTTATGGTGGCTCTGTAAACGTCAAGAATCCAGGCTCCTATTTCATTGTGTCACCAGTCTCAAACATGGCCTCCACCTCATGGTGCAACAGAGCTCCAGCCACCACTGCAGCCAGCTAGAAGGGGGTGGTAAAGAGGAGTACCCTCTATAGACTGTAAGTCACATCCGTAAGTCACACAGATTGAATGTGAATGTGATCGTGAATGTGAATTCGCTCAGTCGTGTCCGACTCTTTGCAACCCCATGGACTGTAGCCTACCAGGTTCCTCAGTCCATTGGATTTTCCAGGCAATAGTACTGGAGTGGATTGCCATTTCCTTCTCCAAGGGATCTTCCCAACCCAGGGATCGAACCCGGGGCTCCCGCATCGTAGACAGACGCTTTACCGTCTGAGCCACCTCTCTGTATATCCTACTGGATAAAATTTAATCATATAGCTGCACCTAGCTTCAAGGGAAGACCAAAAACTGTAAACTTTAGTCTAAGTGGTCTTATGCTGAGCTTAAAATCAATAATCTTCTTGCTGAAGAAGAAAGTGGAACAAATGCTGGAATATAGCTAGCTGTCCTTTCCGCAGCATGAGATTTGAGTAGAAGGTTCTGGGTGCTGTCCCTCTGGAGAGCAGCTTGGCTGTGGGGAGTGGGGTCCTGCCTCTTCATCCAGAGCCTGCCTCCAGCTTCGGGGCTTGAAGTTCCCCTTGGACCTCTGAGGATAGCAGGAGTATGATTCTCGTGGAGCCTCCAGTAAGGAGAGGATCAGTTTGATGATCAAGGCCAGCCATGCCATCCCAAAGAGGATCCACAGTGACACTGTGTTCTGGTACCACAGAGGGTAATTCCGGGAGGGGTTCATTCCTGAGGGAGAAGCATGGTCAGAGGATGCAGACCTGGGAAAGTCAGGGCCAAGTTCCCCAAACAGAAACAGACACACATGGCTTTGTGTGTATAAGCAGAACGTGGGAGGTCCAAACTGGTTTGAGATTGTTGAGATCACCTCCCTAGGATTCTAGGAAGCCTCCCTGGATTAACTCCTAGAGTTTTGACCCTAAAATTCCCCTTTGTCTTTCTGAAGGACTCTGCTTATACTCTATCCCAGTGGTTCTCAAAGTGGGGCCTGTGGACCAGCACCATCAGCATCGCCTGGGGGTTTGTTAGAAGTGCGAATGGTCTGGATTCCATTCCAGATCACTGAATCAGAAACTGTGTCATAGGAAATCCTCCAAGAGTGTGTAAGACCTGCTCTGTGGTTTGCCTGTTTCTATGTTTGGTTTTCTCAAAGGAAAGGCAGCTTGCCAGCAGCTTTAGGAAGAAGAAATGGAACTGCTGGGGTTTGTATCCGGGCTCAGTTCTCAGTAGCTGTGTGACTGTCATCTGCCTGAATGTCCTTTGCCTGTGAAATGGGGACAATAATTTCTCCTTGGGATTCCCTGGTGGCTCAGACGGTAAAGCGTCTGCCTGCAATACAGGCGAACTGGGTTTGATCTCTGGGTCAGGAAGATCCCCTGGAGAAGGAAATGGCAATCCACTCCAGTACTCTTGCCTGAAAAATTCCATGGACAGAGGAGCCTGGTGGGCTACAGTCCATGGGGTCGCAAAGAGTCGGACATGACTAAGTGACTTCATTGGCTTTTAGACAGGTCCTACATTCTCATCCCAGTGCCCACCATCTACTTCTCCAGACTGGATTTGCACGTCTCTCCCCCTTGAGCACTGTGCTCTGGTCACTCTGGTCCTTCCCCTATTTCTCCATCTATCAACCTTCCTGCCCCAGGGCTTTTGCACTCGCTGTCCTCGCAGTTCAGAATGCTCTTCATTTCCTCACCCTTCAGATCCCAGCATAGAGACTAGACTGAGCCTCTGTGTTACCCTCTCTCACAGCCCTTGTGCTTCAGCTAGGTAAGTTACTTACTCTCTCTGGGCCTCAGCTTCCTCATCTATAAAATGGGGACAATAAGAGGGTCCACTTTCTAGGACTGTTGTGATTATCATATGGTTCATATCGCAAGGTGCTCAGAATGGTGCCTGGCATGTAAGATCTGTAGCCAGGTGACTGGTTTTCTCACCTTTGGAGCCCCACAGATCGGGACTGGATAAGGGACGACTGAAGGAGGAAACAGATGGAGCTGCCTGTGAGGCTTAGGTAGGTCATGTCAAGAGCCTGCTCCAAGGCTTCCCTGTTGGCTCAGTGGTAAAGAATCCGCCTGCCAAAGCAGGAGATGAGGGTTCACTCCTGGGTCTGGGAAGATGCCACATGCTGCAGAGCAACGAAGCCCGAGCACCGCAATTACTGAGCCTGTGCTCTGGAGTCTGGGAACTGAAACTGCTGAAGCCCAAGCGCCCTAGAGCCTGTGCTCAGCAACAAGAGAGGCCACCGAAATGAGAAGCCCGCACAGCAACTAGAGTGTAGCCTCACAGCAACGGAGACCCAGCACAGCCAAAAATAAATTTAAAAATAAATAAAACTATATATATAAGAGGCTGCTCAGAACTTAGTTCTTCCCTCTGTCCCGGGGGTCTGTCTTATCTCCCTCATCAGAATAAGATTGCTCAAAGGGCAGAGACCTGGCCTTTTATTTCTCTGACCTCTTCTGTCTCCGATCTCTATACTACCCACCTCTCTGTCCACTTCCTGTTCTGTCCTGCTGGCCCCAACACCACCGATCCTCGCTGTCTTCCCCAGCCTGGACCGATCTCCTGGGTCCTGGCTGGGGGATGAGCGCACAGCCGTCGACCTGACATCACCACCTGGCAGCAGCCTGGATTGGATTATGCTGATTGGGTTAGCAGGCCACGATTCCGCTGGCGGTCCCAGATGAGAGCAGCTGTGAGCCAGCTCTCTGCCCCCGGGGACCCGTCGGCTTGGCTTGCTCCTGTCAATGGAGGGGAGGAGGTGTTCTCCTCCCTTCTTATTTCATTTTTTCTTTAGCCAAAATCGTAAGCAGCAGGAGACCTGGCAGCTGGCAAGGCGCTCAACGGAGTTGCAAATGCAACTGGGGGCCATGGGGCTGGCTGCAGGGCCAAGGAGGAGCAAGCGGCAGGGGCCTGGGGGCTGCTCTGACCGCGGCATGTGCGCAGGAGGAACGGCTCTGAAGACGACACCCCTGTGGCTGCTGACATGGGACCGTGGAGGCCCAGAGTCCAGGTGGTGGACCTCAGCATTCCCATCTGAGAAAGGGGTTTGACCCTGTCCCTAGGGGACAAGGAGGGCTGAGAGACACAGGGAAGAGGTGAAGGTGGATTGTTCCCTCTCAGCTATGGCAGATTCCAGAACATGTGCATATGAGGATCCCCCTAGCTTGGGAGTCTATCCTAGACCTGTCCTTGGCTTGCTTGCACTATGACTTTCATCAACTTCTTTCTCCTCTCTGGGGCTGTCGATGAGGCAGCGGGGGGCTGGTTGTGCAGGCTGGACACTGCACAACCCTAAAGGGTTGCCATTCACACACAGCACAGGGAAGATGTGCTCGTGGAACTGGTATGGCTTCTGTCCTTGTCTCCACCAGGCTCTATGACCTTTAAGAATTACAAGTACTATCATGTCACCTACCCAGCTCCTCTGAAAACCTTCAGAACTTTCCTGTAGTCTTAGGACAGAGTCCAAAATTCATGACTCAGCCTGAGAGGGCTCTCTATGTGACCAGGCCCTGCCTCCCTCTCCACTCTGAGCTCCCCACTTCTCCACTGGACGTGGTTGCCCAGGAAATACTCTTCTGACCAGTCCAGTTGCAGTAGCCTCAAGCCAGAGCTGTGTGTTCTCACAGAGAGGGCAAATGAGGGCACGTGTGGTCACTTGTCATGAGGCGCTGAGACGGCTGCAAAAGGAAAAGTGTGTGGTGCAGGGGACAGAGCTGCCCATTGCTGCTCCATGGGCGTGGTCTGCCCAGCACCCCTGTGGACTTAAAGGGCCCTCATGGGTTCATACTGGGCCTTCTCAGTCAGAGCATGTGGTGGAAGGGGGCTCTGGGGGGCCTGCACCCCACACACCAGCCTCCCTGCCCTGTCAGTCCCCATAGGGTGGCTCACAGGGCAGCAGGGACCCTCTGATCAGCCCTCCTCGCTCCTGCAGAGATGGCTGTGTGGAGGTCGCTGCCCACCTCCCAAGCCCCTGCTCCCTCCGTGGTGGCAGTGACCTTGTCTCCTCTTTCCAGGGTGCCATGTCTAGAGATGCCTGCCCCCTTCCCCTGGCCCTGCCTTCCCTCAGGGGACCATGGGGCCTCGGGACAGCCTCACAGAGCATCCTAACAACTCACAGAGGTTTGTCCAGACATGCTTCTAAGGAGCCTACTGTCAGCTCTTCCCACCTAGGACCGACGTCTGGAGCCCTAGAGGTCAGTGTAGTTAGGGGTCCCATTCCCGTTTCTCTTCCCCGCTTTTTGCTCTGGGCACCCTCAGAGAACAGGGACTTGTGGGTTTAAAACTGGGGCAAGTTCTGAGTTTCATCTTTTGAGCCCTGGGGAAGTGGGGAGAGTTGGTGGGAGGGGGCCAGAACGACTACAGGAAAGCCCTGAGGTTTTCAGAGGAGCTGGGCAGGTGGCGTGAATTTTTTTTTTGGTTGGCCCCCATGGCATGTGGGATCTTAGTTCCCCAAGTGGGGATCGAACTAAGGCCTCCACATGGGAAGCACAGAGTCTTCACCACTGGACAGCCAGGGAAGCTCCAGAACTTGTAATTTTTAATGGTCATAAGAGCCAAAGGGGCACAAGGACAGTGGTTGTACCAGTCCATGGGTGCCTTCTCATTGTGCTCTCTGTGAATGGCAACCACCTAGGGTTGTGCAGTGCCCAACCTGTGCAACCAGCCATATGCAATGGCCCTGCCTAGACTAGGGAAACGGCAGTGGGAACAGAGAGGAGAGGACAGATCCAGAACTCATTCTCTGAGCTGCACGTGTGTGTGTTTGGGGGGCAGATGAGGCCTTGGGGACACTGGCGTCACCTCTCCTCAGACAAATTTTTCCTCTGGGGCCAGGAGTGGAAGCATGACTCACTTGGAGGAAACCATCCTAAAGACTTCCTTCCAGAGCAACAGTGTCCCTTCCAGGATGGGGGACATCTGGAAGGGGCAGTATGAGGCCCCGACACCGGACCCTGGGGATGGAGAGGTGCAGGGAAGCAGGCCCCGAACACAGGCCAGAAGGAGCTGGCCATCACCCGGCCCAGCCCCTTGTTTTACAGACAAGAACACTGTGGCCCAGACGGGGGTTATGGGAGGCCGTCTGGAAAGGGTAAGAGTTCTTGGAGGCAAACAGATCAGAATTCGTGTCCTACTAGCTGTGTGATCGCAGGCAAATGACTTGGCCTCTCTGAGCGTCATCTTCCTCCTCAGTAAAATGCAGTGACAATCATTACTCTTAATGGGCTAGCTCTTTGTTACTTTGGTAGGACCTCATTTCTTCTTTTATTAAATTTATTTACTTATTTGGCTGCACCGAGTCTTAGCTGTGGCACGCGGGATCTAGTTCCCTGACCAGAACTAGATGAAACCGCGGCCCCTGGCACTGAGAGCACGGAGTCTAGCCACTGGGCCCCCAAGGAAGTCCTGGGACCTCATTTCCGTATTCCAGGCTGGGTTGTGTCTTTCTCTGAAGGAGAGAAGGTACTCCTCCCCGGTTTAGGATCAGCGATGCGAGTGGGGGCACAAAGCCCGCCTGAGGCCTGAGCGTGGTGGTGCCGGGGGCCACTGCTCATTTGGTGGCCCTTTAGGGGCAGGGAGTGAAGGGAAATGGGGCTGCCCCTGCGCCCACAGAATGCCCCTCTGCTGCCCCCTGCTGGGCACCCACCGGCTCTGTTCTGAGAGGACAGTTGCTCCTGGGCCCTTACCTTGCCCCCGATGAGTGATGATCGTTGAATAAACCCCACCCTGGACACTCTGGACCACACAGCCCTTTCTTGCTAACACACAAGAGTTTGGAGGCTGACTGGGAGCTGCAAGAGGCTGGGGTTTTCTGATGCTCCCAGGCTCTCCTGCCAGATACCCCTGCACTGTGATGGGGGCAACGTGGCCCTCAACCCAGGGACAGTAAGAAGTTGGCATTTTGTGGGGCAGGGTGAAGTGTGGGAGAGGTGAACGAGAGAGGCCCTGGCCAAAGATGGATGGCGGGGGGGGACTCAGAGCCCCCCTTTTTCTGATAAGCTTTAAAAATAATAGGGGACCCTGTGGGATCCTCAGGTTCCTCGGAATGACTAGAAACATGGCTAACAGCCTGAGGCACTGGGTTCAAACTCCAGCTGTCGCTTTTAGCTCACCGGCCTTAACCTCATCACACCACAAAGGCAGGTTGAACCAGCCAAACTAAGCCTGTGTGCTCTGGACTTGGGTCCCCAAACCCCATGGGGCTGGGCACGCAGCAGATACCCTGGGATGCGGACTGCGAGCAGATGCGTGCAGGGTGCCCCTCGCATCTCACCAATCACGTAGTCGCCGAAGCCCACGGTGCTGAGGGTGACGAAGGAGAAGTACAAGCCGTCCACGTAGGTCCAGCCTTCCATGTGGTTGAAGAGCAGCGGCGGCAAGAGCAGGAAAAGCAGGAGACCCGGCAGGAGGGCGCTGGAGCCCGCCAGCCACCGGGCCCTGGCCGGGTCCTGTGGGTGCACACGGCGCCCAGCCCCTGTGAGGCTAGTTCTGCCCGACATGTGCAGCCGTGGGACGGTGCGGTGGGGTCAGGCAGACAGCCTGGGGGGTGCTGAGCTGCAGACAGGCCTAGCACTCCCCTGGGTAAGGAGGCAGGTGCCTTTGGGGCTTCTCCACCAGTGCGTGTTCTCCGGGCTTCTGAAAAGGGCTTGGCTGCCTCGTGCCTTTCCTATGTCTCCCCACTGATGCCCCTTTGTTACAGAAGACCCCCCCCGGGGGGGGGGGGGGGCCCCCCGGGGCCGGGGCACTCCCACCAGGAACCCTGATTTCCAGAAAGACCTTCTGCTTCCACCAGTGACCCACCCCTGGGGCACCACTGACTGCCAGCATCCATGCTTTTCTACCAGAGACTCTCCCTCCAGGCGGCGGTAGCGGCCCCCACGGCCCCCTCACCTTCCAGGCGCCCCCCAGCCTGCGGGCACAGCGGTATACTCCCTGCTGCATGCAGTGCCCCAGGCGGTTGAGCACCACGAGGTTGAGCGGGATCCCCACGAGAGCAAAGAAGATGCAGAAGAGCCGGGCGGCCATCGTGCGGGGGCTCAGGTTCCCGTAGCCTGAGGGCAGAAAGGGGACACTTCAGGGAGCCTTTCCATCCTCAGGGGCCCTGATTCTACCATTGCTATGGATGGCACGCGGCAGCTGGGGTGCCCTTCCCGGGCACCGTGCAGGGCCCGACACATCCTTCCCTCAGCCCGGCCTTAGCCTCCCTTCCCATGGATGTCATGCCCCAGACCTGCAGACTGGAAGACCAAAGCTCTAGGAGGGACGGTGTTTGCACCATAAAACGTGAGAATCCCGTTTGTTCTCCGTTCGCTTCTTCCCTCCCTGGGCGGGCAGAGGGACGTGGGAGGGGGACAGAAGGATGCTGAACCCCAGGGCCCTCCTCCCCCTCAGAGCTGGCCCAGACAGTTTTAGGGCTATACCATGCGGAGAGAAGGGAGAGGGACAGAGTCCACGTTGGGGATGGTAGAGCTGGGCAGAGAGGCTGCGAACTTCTGAATCAGGTGGGCCTGCGGCAAGGGGTGTGGGGGTGTGGGGCTCAGAGATGAGGGCGCCCTGCACACCCGGGAGGCCTGGACCACAGTGACTACATAAGCACCCCCTCCTGCTCTGGAGCTCAGGGAATGCTGGTGGAATGGGTATTTTGGAATTTATTAACGTGTCGGCATTTGTTGAGTGCCCACAGTATGCCAGGCTTATGCTAGACCACTGGGGTTTAAGGATGAATAAACACCATCCTGCCTCATCCTTCTGGGGCCCATGGAATCAAGGGGCCTCCCAAGCATGCTTGCTTCACGGTGGAGGACTACACAAGTCCCCAGGTAGCCTGAGATCTGCTTCCAAGAAGTATTGTCTAATTTAAAGCCAGATAGAGTCGAAAGTGAAAGAGGAGAGTGAAAAAGTTGGCTTAAAGCTCAACATTCAGAAAACAAAGATCATGGCATCTGGTGTCATCACTTCATGGGAAATAGATGGGGAAACAGTGGAAACAGTGTCAAACTTTATCTTTTTGGGCTCCAAAATCACTGCAGATAGTGACTGCAGCCATGAAATTAGAAGACACTTACTCCTTGGAAGGAAAGTTATGACCAACCTAGACAGTATATTCAAAAGCAGAGACAATACTTTGCCAACAAAGGTCCGTCTACTCAAGGCTATGGTTTTTCCAGTGGTCAGGTATGGATGTGAGAGTTGGACTGTGAAGATTAAGTCGAGCGCCGAAGAATTGATGCTTTTGAACTGTGGTGTTGGAGAAGACTCTTGAGAGTCCCTTGGACTGCAAGGAGATCTAACCAGTCCATTCTAAAGGAGATCAGCCCTGGGTGTTCTTTGGAAGGAATGATGCTAAAGCTGAAACTCCAGTACTTTGGCCACCTCATGCGAAGAGCTGGTTCATTGGAAAAGACTCTGATGCTGGGAGGGATTGGGGGCAGGAGAAGGGGATGACAGAGGATGAGATGGCTGGATGACATCACCGACTCGATGGACTTGAGTCTGAGTGAACTCCGGGACATGGTGATGGACAGGGAGGCCTGGAGTGCTGCGATTCAAGGGGTCACAAAGAGTTGGACATGACTGAGAGACTGAACTGAGAGAGTCCTCTGGGTGCTTCTGCTTAGCTCCACTCTGGGGAGGAAGGGGCGGCAGGGGGTGGGGTGGGGCGGGGTAGGAATAGCGGGTGGCTGGGATCCTGGTTCCTGGGGCTAGCGTCGTGGCTGGAGGAGGTAGTGGTAGCCACCAGTGGGGTCAGCCTGCCACCTGGTGGTGAGTATGGTGTCATGCCAGCGCCGGGGCGGAGCGGCTGGGCTGGTTGATGGGGCAGCCCCACTGAGTTATTTCCTGGGTATAAAGTTGGCGTGGTCTAGGCCACTGTTCTCCAAACAACAGCCCCCAGACACCCTCCAAGGACAAGTTTCGCCTCTCCTCTCCTGAGGACGGGGCCAGAGGAACAGGAGTGAGAACTATTCGGGTGTCCCTGTGTGTTGGGGAGGATGGTGATGGGGGTGAGGAGGTGCCTTAGTGAGCTGGGGGGAGGCCTCTGGCAGTGGCCACCTCGCCCAAGGCTGAGACAGAGGGTTCTGTCCCTCCTTCCTTCCCACGTTCCTCCTATTCTCCCGCACCCCGTCCTGCCGCCCTTCCAGGCTGTGTAGGTGGGCTTGACTGAGCAGACCAGGACCCCTAGAATGTCCAGAGGGGTCTTTACCACTACACAGGGGACCCTCTGCCTCCTGAAATGTTGTGTAGCAGAAATCCCCAGGGCAGCACCTCACAAACTTTCCAGGAACCTGGGTGGAGGGCAGGAGCTGATTCGGCACATCTTCCATAAGACCAAGGTTCTGCTCCCAGGCGGTGTCCAGGCTGCTCGGCCTGACTGTGCTTGAGGTCCTAGTAATGCCTCCGAAAGTAGCTGGTCCCCGGTCTCTCAGGCGAGGCCACCCTCCCCAGCACGCCTCCCTGACCCCATCCTTCTCTTACCGATGGTGGTGATGGTGGACACGGAGAAGAAGAAGGAGCCCACGAACTCCCAGCGTCCCATGCTGGTGGTGTTGCCAAGGACGATGTCCCCATTTTTGTATGCCTCAATGATGCCCTGGGGGAGAGGCTGTAGTGACCACCAGGCTCTCTGGGGCAATGGGGCCCTGCACCCAAACACACACACACATACACACACACGACCGTCCTTGTAACCACTCTGATCCCAGCCTGTCTGGGGGAAGGAGTCTCTTCCTGTCCAACCAAGGCCTCCCCAGGGCAGGGAGCATGGGGCCAGCTTCTTCCCCTGTCTACCCTGGAGCCCAGATCAGCCCCGGGTATTGCACTGGCTGGGAGAACTCCATTTGTTTTCTCTCCTGTTCACTCTCATTCTTGCAACAAGCCCTGGTCAGGACCTGTATGTGAGGTATCAGGGGAGCTGAAGATGAAAGAGACATGACCTCAGTTTTCAGTGGGACAAAGCCAAACTTAACTTTGTTTGTTTTAATTTTTAAATTATCTATCTATATTTTTGGCCATGTCAATCAACATGTGGAATCTTAGCTCCCTGATCAGGAATTGTCCCCCTGAATTGGAAATGCAGTCATAACCACTGGATTGCCAGTGAAGTCCCCAAACTCAACTAACTTTGATACAGTGTCGTCCATGAAGCTTTAGGCACCGAAACAGTGCAGCTACCTGATTCTGGGAAAGACAGCCAACTTCTCTGTGCCTCGGTCTCTTTCTCTGTAAAACGGGAATACTAATAGCACCCACTTCATAGAGTTGTTGAGGTTTAATGAGTTATTAGGTGTAAAGTCTTAGAAGAGTACCTGGAACACGGTTAAGGTCAGCAACTGCTATCATTATCATTATTATGAATATAATGCTGTAGAAATACGGGATAGGAAGGGTGTGCATTCTGATGGGGGTAGGGGCAGAAGACTTCAAGGAGAGGGTGACTGTTTTTCTTTAACGTACCAAAGTACAAAATACAGTTTTATTAAGAATTATGTGTGTTTTCCCCCATGATTCTCGATTTTCTGAAATGTGCTTATTTTGCCTCCATATATACTTTAAAGAATGTGTGTCATCAAGTCCAGCATTCTGTATAAATGTGAGAAGGCAGCTGAGGCTGACGTTTTGGTTGGGCCTTCCTAGAGGGTTAGCTAGGATTGTTCCTGGTAGAAGGACATTTAGGGAAATAGGACCACAGGAGCAAAGGCTGGAAGGGAGGACTGGGTCTGGGCTATAGACTAGGGAGACTGAAAGGTAGTTGGCAGCCAGGCCGTGCTTGGCTCTGCCAGGCTGGGGATGGAGTGGCAGGCCTCGCCCAAGGTCACTGAGTAAAGGGGAGCAAGCTCCGGTATGTGTGCTCCATAGCAGCTGGCAGCACAGAAGATGCTGGCAGATCCGGAGAGGAGAGAGTCCTGCAGGGGTGGGTGATGGAGAGGGCCTGGCCTGCATCCCGGCACGGAGTGTCCAGGAGGCACAGAGAGGAGGTACTCAGAAGCCCAGGGCTCTGGCCTTATTTGGTGCGGGTAGTGAGGGCCGCATCTAAGAGCACTCCGAAGGTGTGTGGATGCGGGGACAGAGATTCAGAGCAGGGAAGAGCAGAGCTGCTTACTCTTGGCCCGGGGGAATTTGAGGGCTGCTAGGAAGGTGCAAGAGGAGAAGGGGGCGGGAGAGGATGAGATGGTTGAATAGCATCCCCAACTCAATGGACATGAACTTGGGTAAACTCTGGGAGATGGTGAGGGACAGGGAAGCCTGGCATGCTCCAGTCCACGGGGTCACAAAGAGTTGGACACAGCTTAGCAACTGGAAGACAACAATAGGAAGTTACATGAACATGTCTGCCCTCATTGGGGAGATCTGGGTTGGAGACACCACATCTGTATTCCTGGGGATGGTTGAGAAGCCACAGGGGGCTGAGGAAGGAGGTGAAGTGGAGGTGAGCAGGAGGTGGGTGGAGGGGAAGAGATGAGAGCTCTACCAGGAGACTTGGGAAGCACCCCCGTATGCATTTTGCACTGAGGCAGTCAGTCCTCATGCTGGTTGAGAGCCCCAGCGCCCTGACTATGAAGCCGTGCCTTTGTATGTAATCTCTCTGAGCCTCAGTTTCTCCATCTCTACAATGGGCATGATAATAATGGTGTCTACCTGTGGGACAGGTGGGGCTGGAGCGAGCTTACACACTAGGAACAGCGCCTGACACACAGTAAGCACCACATAGACATATTTCCTATCATTCCCATTGCTGTCACTGTCACATTTTGGGGGGCCAGGCTTCTCGTAATTGAAGTTTGCCACATTTTCAAGGGACTACGCCGTCTGTATTTGTAGTTTGGAGATAGTGGGTGGAGGTGTCACCTGAGATTCTTAGCAGAGATAGTCCTTCCTCTGCTGGGTTCCAGGCCTGACACATCCGCCCAGTCCCAGGGCTCAGGACTTCACCTCCGCTCCAGTGCCCTTGTCCCTTGCCACCAGATACACTTCCCTGCTACCTTCTGGGGACCAGCTTTGGGCTGGCAACTCTGGGACAGAGGCCCTGCTTTCCTTGCCAGAAAAGGCACCCGGATTGCAGTGCGGGGACGTCTGGCTAGGGGTGCAGCTGTCTGTGCTCATGGACCAAGCCAGGGACCCAGAGATGGAAGCTTGCGTCAGATCGGAGCAGCTCTCCGTCCAGCCCAGGGTCGAAGGAGACCTTAATTCATCGTGAGGCCTGGAAGAACCCCCCCCCACGCTTGCCCCCCTCCCCTCGCCCCGCTGAGTCTTCCCCCACCCCTCAGCAGTCTCTGCCCTCCACGACCTCTGCATCCTCCCACCCGCCGACCCCTGCAGACCCTCCGGGCCCTCGCTGCGTGCCCTCAGACTCGGAGAAGCCTGGGTTCAGCCACCGAACGTCCCTGTGTCTGCTGCTCTCTTTTTGCGCACCTCAAATCCCCGGGCCCCTGGCTCCTGCACCTCGGCCCCATGGGGCGTTGTGTGTGTGTGTGTGTGTGTGTGTGTGGCAACGGGGACAAGAGCGCTCTGCACCTACTTTCCTGCCAGCCTCCAACGATCTTGCTGCCGGCTCGCTCATCGTCAGACCAGACCAGCGCCCTCTGCTGTCTCCGCCCCCAGGTCTCAAATTCGCACGTGGGTCTCCAGTGGAAGGGGCCATGGGTGCCCCTTCGCCGTTCGCCTGCTGTCCGACCCGACACAGAGCCCTGAGTTCCCAGGTGGACCCCTCCCGCCTTCTCACAATCTGAGCAGCGCGCTCTGTCCTAACGCTGCCCGGACCCGGTCGGGCCCCACCAGCCCTGGACCCCGTCCGTGCGCCCCCTATCGCCTTCACCCCGAGATTTGGATGCGTGCGCCACGCAACTCTCCAGACAGGGAGGGTCCCGATCTGGAGAGTCCCGCCCTCTCCTCCCCCGAACCCTGGGCTCACGGCGCCGCGCTGCACATTTCTCTCGCCGGAGCCGGGGTCTTTGCATCGGGGTCCATCTAGCCCAGGACTCTGGTCTCCACCCTGCAACGCGCGCCCCAAGTCGTACGCGCGTCCGTGCCTTCCGTTTTATTTCGGAGAAGTGCTCCCGGCGGTGCCCTGACCGGAGCCGGGCCGTGCCCTTTCGCCCCGTGCCCGTGCGCTCCGCTGAGCCAGCCCCCCCTGCGCCCTGGCCGCCCAGACTCGCCCCTCACCCGGATCAGCGAGTCCAGAGCCGGGCCATCTAGACACGTGAAGTTCCGCAGCAGCGCCCACTTGTCGCGCTGGAATCTCTTGCTGGAATCGTGCGCCGCGGGGCTCTCCAGCACCCAGAACACGCAGGTGCCCAGGACCAGGTAAGTCAGGTAGGTGAGCAGCAGGAGCAATGTGCTCGGCACCGGCACCGCGCAGCCCGGGACCCCGCGCTCGCTCGCATCCCGGGCTCTCCCTCCGCACTTAGCGGGAGAGGCGGAGAGGCCGGAGTCGGGAGCCATGGACCCGGGCCGAGGCGCAAAGGAAGGGCTAGGGAGGAGCTCGGCTGGTCCCTTCTCTGGCCAACGCGCGCCTCTGCCCCGTTTTCTCAGCAGAGGAGGTGTATGCTGGGGAATGGGACAGCCCTGCCCCACTCCGCACTGGGATCCAATCCCGGGACAAAAAGAGGGCAAGCTGTGGGCATCTGGCCCCGCCTCGAATGCGTGTGGAGTGCCCACCCCCAGGCACGCCTAGCTCAGGGAGAAGGGGAGGACTGTTGGTGACCGCAGGCGCTGGGAAAGACCTGCCCAGGGCCTCCCCGCGTCCTGTCTGTAGCAAACGGTGGGAGGAACTCCTGTAGACCGCACTCAGGGGGAAGAGAAAGCGGCAGGCAAGTTTATTTTCCTGTGGCTCTGGCATTATCACCAAGGACCCGCTGCCTGTCAAGTCCTCTCTGGATCTCTCCCATCACCATCCTTGCCTTATATACCCAAGGATGCAAGATCCCAGCAATCTATCGCCAATTGCCCATGAACTTGGCAGGCAAGAGGAGTTTCTGCCAGTGGGCTTGTCCATTCCCTGCTTCTGAAGATGGCCCCTTCCCCATGCCCTCCTCCACCCAGGATGGAGGAAGGATTCAGTATAGAGAGTCCTGGGGGTTCCCAGTTTCTCAGCTTCTCCTCCATGCCAGGAAGTCCTGGGTGTAGCCTGGTCTTGCTGATGTAGATCCTTCCCTGGGTGTCCCACCCAGAGCCTCCTCAGTGTCACGGTCTAAACTCAGTCCTGTCCAGAGGGCCCCAGTCTGTCTTGCTGAGAGAAGTTTGCAGTCCTTGGTGAGCTCGGGCCTTTTGATATGTGTGTGTGTGCTAAGTCACTTCAGTCGTGTCCGACTCTTTGTGACCCTATGGACTATATGTAGCCCGCCAGGCTCCACTGTCCCTGGAATTCCCCAGGCAAGAATACTGGAGTGGGTTGCCATGCCCTCCTCCAGGGGATCTTCCTGACCCAGGGACTGAACCCATGTCTCTTAACATCTACCTGCAGTGGCAGGTGGGTTCTTCACCACTAGTGCGCCCACCTGGGAAGCCCCAGGCTTGGGAAGGACTGGTATAAATCTCTTCTCCTTCTGGCCAGAGGTGTCACAATCTGGCAGGAGAGAGGCCAGGCTGCATGAGGTATTCCCAGTGGAGGCTGGGCCTCCTCACAGCTCATTTCCTGGAAATCTCCTGGGATCAGCTGGCTGGTGTTTTCCCAGGGAGGGTTTGGAAGGGCTTGTAAGAGCCCAGAAGGGGTAATGAGATCAAAGGGTGCCATGAGGCAGTCAAGGGAGGCCATACTCAGGAAAGTGGGTGGGACACCCAGGAGTGCTGAAGCCTTGTTCACGGACAGCTCTAGACCTCTAGGCAAGGGGAACTGGCAGACCTAGAGGCAGCCTGCCCACCCCTCTAGCTGGAGCCTCCTGAAGGAAGGCATCCTCTTTGCATGATGATGACCCCGGAGTCCCTGCCTGGGGCAGCGGGTCCCACGGGCGTGCCTCATGTCTTGGTCTGCCCGTGCCACGAGGTTTTGGTCA
Organism: Oryx dammah; assembly: GCF_014754425.2. Lineage (NCBI taxonomy): Eukaryota > Metazoa > Chordata > Mammalia > Artiodactyla > Bovidae > Oryx > Oryx dammah. Next base: position 37,628,490 of record NW_024070195.1, on the reverse strand, counting down.
CTGGGTCGGAGTTGCCTCTCTGCTTCTCTAGTCCTTCCACCTGGGGGGCAAGAGCGTCACTGCTGCTGCCCTGGAGCCTGGCCCGGCGCCTGACACACTGGGGGCCTGATGATGCCCCACACACGTATCAAATAAGGTACAG